>NC_141685.1:567613923-567803423 GCF_964263255.1 Lissotriton vulgaris
CCTGCCTGTCTCCTTACCCCTGACCCTATGGCTTGTTTTATGATTCTTTATCTTCTCCCCCTGTTCTTGTCTCTGTCTCATCTCCGCCCCCCACTCCCCTGGCTCAGCTTGGCTTTATTTCTGTTTCTCGTAGTCTTTCTGTGCATCATCCAAGTATCTCTGTTTTGCTTTCCGCAACCCTCTGTCTTTACGGAGTCTTTCTCGTACATTAAGCATTTTAATCACTTAGAAGAGCACATTGTGTGAATACACTCAGGTGTTCTCTATAATAAAGTGCGGACAGTGGGGGTGGGGAGAAGGCAAGCGTATATGCAAAGCAGCTTAAATACTTACAACATGCAGCGTGGCTTCTGATGCGCTATGCTAGAATGCACGTCCAAAACAACCAACCGTGATGATGCGTCGACGCGAGGCTTCATGCACTTATGTTCAAAGACAAATGTTCAACTTAATCTTTTTTTATATAGTTCTTTCCACAGGGGTTAAGCCTCACGTGGGCATAGAGGATTTTCCGTCAATGTCAATATGATGTAAACACTGCTTGTAAATGTTAGTAGTTACTCATTCCGGGCAATCTCCAAATGCACTGAGTGCTTGCTCCAGGGTTCCTGTAGCCGCACAGCAGCCCTCACGGCGCGGAGGCTGACACGCCCGATCAGGGTCGCCCCTCTAGTTTCATATATTGTTCTCGGGTGGTGCAGATCTATGATTTCACATCTACGCCTCAGCAAACGGTCTCCCTCGGCTTCCTCAATAAAATATCTACAGCGCGGCAAAACTGCAGGCGAGCGGTGACGTAAGAGAAGGCGTGCGATGACGAAAGACATTCAACACTCATAAGATGCGCCCATTTCTCTGGATAACCTTTATCCCTGTAGCATACAGGGGAGGCCCGATTCCTACATTTTGCTGCGACTTACTCTTGCAGTATTGCTGCAGGCATGGAGTAAGCCAGGAGCACTCCCAGTGTACTCCTGGAATTCAGGAATACGGCAGCAGTCATTAGATCACTCTTATGGCAGAATGTTTGTGAATCAGGCCAGTGATCTCCAAGGACCACTCTTACTTCTTTACTTATTGCTCGTGCAGGTCTGTAGGCCTTTCAGATGCAACCTCCCCCACCCTGTCTGGTGAGAGGCTGCTCCATTCATTACTACCCTGGCTGCCAATGGGGTTTTATAACATTGCTTGTGGCTTTCACCCCTCCTGTAGTATGCACTTAGTTAGACATGCCAATACTTTTCTCTTCTGCAGTGTATCCTATTCATTATTGAGCGCCTTATATGACACCCCGCTTGAGCCATGCACCGCACTGACCGCCCCTCTCTGGACTGTCTGTGTTCTTTGCCCTTCGACATACGTGACCTCCGGTACTGGACCCAGTAATACGCCTCATGAGGCCAGTAGGGGCGCTCAGGAGTAGCGCAGCATCCTTTCCTTCAGGTGACCATCTCACCAGGTTAAACATAGTAACCGCAACATCACTCTCAGTTTTGTGGCTTTGGAGACCTTACTTCTCTTGCTCCAGCACGCTATAATGTTTACCCCTCACGCATTCAGATTTCCAGTTCTATAAGGTTTTGTAATCACTTACTCTTGTAGTACTTATGGCTTACTCCTTACAGGAGTAAGGCACACAATGCAAGTTATTTTTTGTTGGGCCCATACAAGGGATTCTTTCGTGCGGTTTTGTTTAAGTTCACGTGAATCACGTGACCAAACAAGCACGCGCATTCACGGCCGCACAGCACATCAAAGGGCTTCTCCTCCCCTAATTATTCATGGCCGGCCGCAGGCCGGCCGTAATTTCAGTTTCCCGGCCGCTCTGCATTATCAGGTACGTGTTGTTTTTCACTTTGTCTCCGTGCGTGCGTCTCCCTCGTGGTTTCCCCCCACCACTCGTGTTGTTCTCTCCCTTGTGAACCCAACCCACCCCCCCCTTGCATTTCCCGTACTTGTCTTTATTTTTTTTCCTTTCAATTCTTTTTTTCTCACGTATATTTTTGCTTCTTTTTCGTTACATTCCTTTATTTTCCTTTGTGTCTCCCTTTTTCATAGGTAATGTTTCCTATCCCACTGTTCCGTCGTTCCTTTTCTCTTTCTTTTGTGTGTCGTGTTGGTGACGCATTATTTAACTTTGTCTCCGTGCGTGCGTCTCCCTCGTGGTTTTCACCCACCACTCGTGTTGTTCTCTCCGTTGCCAATAGGTCTCGCAGTAGGAAAGTTGGAGCTATTACAATTGCAAATAACAATGCCTTTTATTTTTGTTTTCATTTTAAAAACATAAAGGGCTTTGTCATTTACAAAACCAATAGCTCCAATTTTTCTACTGCGAGACCTATTGGCAACGCCAGTGCTTGTTTAATAAGTTATTTAGCAGAATGTACAAACAAGTATTACAACGGAAACGAAAAACAAGAATTAGGAGAATATCTATTGTTTACCATAGAAAGACGATCAAAGCTAGATGCACAGAAAAGAAGTAACTCAAATTTCCTATGATTGATCTTGTAGCCACTAATCAAAGTAAAATAATTAATTTCATCTAGTGCATGCTGTATGTTGGATATCTTTGCTAAATGATAGAGAATGAAGTTCATCAGCAAGGCAGGAATAGGAGGAAATATATGTGAGCATCAAGACAAGTACAGAGGTTAGTGGCTCAATGAACAGAGCAAACAAGGTAGACTATATTGGACTAGCCGGGTAGCCCAGGACACTTCGATTTTGCCAGCCTCCAATGAACTGATTACAATTTTAACAGAAGCTTCTGTAAATATTTGTTTTAATTTGTAGAAAATGGGCAGGAAATGCAAATGCTTGAAGTATACGAAAGAGTGTGTCCAATTCACCAGATTGCGACGCTAAGCTCCAACTCAGATAACAATTACTCCTGATTTGAGAATATGTAGTACAATTGCCTGAACCAAAAAATGGGTATTTACTGAAATGGATCTCTTAGGCAAAAAGCCATTTTGGTATCTGTGAATTTACTTTTTGCAATTGGCGTGATCCAATTAGCAAATAGCTTTAAAAAAATACATATATATATATATATATATATATATATATATATATATATATATATATATATATATATATATATATATATACTAAGCATTCAGAAGAATTTTTGTAGATTAATAGGCGAATTAGATGTAGAAATAATTTAAATTGCCTTGTCTACAGCTTCTTGAAATGACAGTATGCCTACATTTCTTAATTTTTGGATCTTGGTAATGTACGCAATAACAGGACACCTTAAGAAAGCTTTGAAAGCCCCCCAAGCAATTAACAGACGAGCAGTAGCTAGATTATTCTGAAAAAATATTTTATGATTAAAGGAACTGCAGCTTTCCATTCTAAATCTAATGAAGAGTTTTGTTGAAAACCATTCTTGGAGTTAAATAGAAATTCACATGGACCTTTTTCTAAAGATGTGAGATCACGATCTGAGAAACAGTTTGTGACCACGGATTAACTTTTTCAGATGAAAGACTGAAAAATCAAAAAGAAATATAGATTGGAAGCCACACTGAAATTCGCAGGCCCAAGATTAAACTTTTTTAGGTTTTGTTTGTGGGGTAGAAAATGCCTGTGTTTAACTCCCATGTTAGAGGTGCATTAGGGAGTTAATTTGCTGGAAAACCAAACCCCTACCTAGATTAATATATTTGCATCGGTATAAGGAAAGAAAAAGCCTGGGGTTCAAATTGCAATTTGCATAACAGAAAGATATAGATTTTTTTTCCTATTGCCAATCTGCACAGGAAGTAACATCACTGGATCTCATGCACCTTCCCACAGACGTTACACACATCACTCCCACACCAGCGGCACCCAGCACCCCACTTGCTCACACAAACCAGCCACCTTTTTATGCAGACTAAACACCACCCAAACAAACACTTGCATGCATGCTCCTCAACACCTGCTCGCTCACCAAGCATGTCACGGAGATATGGGACCTACTACATGACCACGCACTGGACCTGCTTTTTCTCACAGAAACATGGCTAAACCCAACGTCAGCACCGGACATTGCTACAGCCATTCCGGCCAGCTACAAGATTGTTAGGCATGACTATCGGCACAAACACAGAGTTGAAGTGGCTATCTTATTCAAAGACATATACAGACACTCCACAAGCTTAATGGAACACCTCATGTTCAAGAGACGCATCACACCAAACTTCTTCTTAAGCAGAACCCTTGTGTACGGATCACCAGGACCTCACACTAATTTCGCCAGTGACATCGCAGACTTCGTTGAGCCCCTCATCATCAAATCCAGCACCATCCTCCACCTCAGAAACCTTAAGTCGCACCGAGAATACCACGCCAACCGAAATTCTATGGCCCTTTTAGAAAACTACAAAAATGTTTGCCTTACCCAAAACATTATTGAATCCCCACTGCCAGACACCTACTGGGCCAGATTTTATCCTCAATCAGCAACATCACAGTGGAAAAGCTAGCAACTATGAGCTAGACAGACCACATCCTAGTAAGTTTTAGCAAACCCATCCCACCACCGCCACAGCTGGAAAAGCATCTCATAAGAGATGTGGCTTTCCACCATCTCAGAATACTGGTTTGAGCAAACCAGCAATTTGCTGAAAACCTTCAAAAACCTTAAAAGTTGGATCACCACATGCACCCACACTTTGCTCCCCTCAGGTGCAACCCATTGGCAAGAGCCCGACCAGAGGCCAGCTGACACACAGAGGTACTCAAGCTGACGAAATGTAACTTCAAGCAACTGGAGCGCTAATTGAGAAACAAGTCAAGGCACAGCAGATGAAGACATCTTCAAATCAGCCCTAAGACAATACCACAAGCAGATAGAGAACACGAATCGCAGAGCTCTTGCAGATCACATCGACACCAGCACTAACAGCAGCAAGAACATTTTAGCCATCAAATATTTCACCATGCTTCCTACCGCCTCCATCAACAGCATCCCCCTCACAAGACCTTTGCAAAAAACTCTTGGAATTCTTTGGTAACAAAATCACCTACTAATACAGCAACTTCGACCCTCAACTGGAACCCATTACTGTGGCGACTCAACTTCCCATCACAGCCGATGTATGAACACTGACCTTGTTGCCTGCCATCACCACAGTCCAAATATCTGCTACCATGAAGACCAATACACTCAGGGGCTTCATCTGATCCTCGCCTCCTCCACACCTTAACCAAAGGACCCCTACCGATCAGTGAAGCACTAACACCCATCCTCAGTGCTTCCATTGGCTAAGCCACATTCCGGACGCCTGTAAATATACCACCGTCATGCCCCTGCTCAAAAAACCATCCACTGACCCAGCCACACTTCCCAACTACAGACCCATCTCCCTTATACCTGACCCTGCAAAGGTCTTTAGCAGCGGTCCGTGCAGATAACCGCGGTGAGGCGGTGGGGCAGGATAAGGGGGGATTTCGAGGGATGATGCAGAGGGAAATTAATCATTTATTTAATTTTCCCTCTGCATTGTCCCTCGAAATACCCCCTTACGGTGCTCCATCACTGTCAACTGCATGGACCGCGGCTGAAGGCCTTAGAGAAACTAGTCAATCGACTGCCTTAGCAATCACCAACTTCAGCGCCACTCAGTGTGGATTCAGGGCAGTACCAAATTAGCACTCATCACACCCACACATGACATCCACATGCTCCTTGACAAAGGAGACACAGCAGCCTTCATTCTCCTGGACCTCTGCAGCATTTGACATAGTCTCACACCCCATTGTCTTTATGCACCTGCAAGAGACTAGCATTCAATGCCAGCTCTTCAGTGGATCTGCGCCTTCTTAAAGGCTAGAACACGTGTAGTTAACCTGGCACCTTAGTAGTTAGAAGCCAACAAACTCATCTGCGGAGGGCTTCAAGGCTTGTCGCACAGCCCCACCCTCTTCAACGAATACATGATCTCGCTGTCCAAAGTCATCCACACACACAACATTCTCTCCTATGCAGATGGAATGAAACTCATACTCTCCCCCTCGACCAGACCCCAACACAAGAACCAAGTTAACTGCCAGCGTGATTAAAGTCACTAACTGGATAAAAAACAACTGTCTCTAGCTCAACGACAGTGCAGAAGTAGTGATCTTCAGCAAGAATACCTCACCATGGAACTCCAACTGGTGGGCAGCCGAACAGATGCAAATACCCAGAACCCACACCAACAACCTCAGAATAATCATTGACAGCAAAGTATAAAAGCTGTCACATACGTCGAAGTCACCAGCAAGTTAAACTATGGGAACATCCTTTACAACTGGATCACTAAGCAACTCACTAGAATACTACAAACCATCCAGACCTAGGCAGCCAGGTTCATCCTCAACCTTCCACACAAAACTTACACCACACCTCAGGAAACCAGACCGGCTTCGAGTACACAAATGTGCTCAATTTAAACTCCGTACACACAAATTTTCAAAGGACTACACATTTCAGGCCCTACCTATCTGAACAGCTGCATCTCCTTCCACCAGCCACCCAGACAACTCTGCTTTGCAGGACTCCAACCCGCACTCATCCCAAGCATAAACAGGCCCAGATAAGAAGAACGAACATTCTCTTAAATAACACCTAAAGCGTGGTTCGACCTCCCACTCTACATCAGAGCCTCCTCCTCTCTTCTTGAATTCCCCAAGGCGCTGACGACCTGGTTTTCTATTAAGCAGCCTGTCACTAGCAGGGCTAGGTATGCACACACACCTGCTCAGCTGCAGGACATATTTGTGGGAGATAGAGCGCTTTATAAATACACATAACATAATTATTGCTAACAAGAAACAGAGGTACATCATGCAATCCAGTTGAAAGTTACATTTCCAAGCATTCCTGAAACGAAGATGACTAAGTTGTGTTATTGTAATGAACAAGATGACAACAAGTTAGCAGCAGGTTAGCCTTAGTCTTTTATCTAGAGAACTGTACTGTAGTTTTAATTTTAAATTACAGAAATAGACCAGTGCATTGTTTTGTGTTGTTTTTATTGCACTTAACGGTGAAATAAAACTACCTAATTGTTTATAATGGGCCGCAATGATAAAGTCACGCTGGACAAAACCTTCAAGTCTGTGCCAAGAACAAATGCTCAATTAATACAACCCACAGACATCCATTTGCTTTCAAATCTAGGAAACTGCAGCCGGAAAAAAGACTTTGGCGATGAGGTTATTTGAAAGGAAGGCCTGTGGAGATTAAATGGGGCACTTCCTGGCACCCAATACCTAAAAGTGCCTCATTTAAGGGGCAACTCTAAACATCCACGTCTGGCTTTCCTTTGTGTTATGGAATTTGTAGGTTGGCTTACCCAGTTACAATGGCAGAAGTTCAAGTGCCATAACCAAGAGGAGGGGGAAAAAAAAGAGGACGTGTTTATCCACCTATCGTTGGCATGACATCATTTGATATCTCTGCGACATGCTATCGACGAGCAAGGGAGATGTTGTCATCGTTCCTGGTCTGCCAAGAATACGCCAATATTTCCAATGTAGAATAGCCTTATCACTCAATTCTGCTTTTTCTAGCGTATTTTAACTAAACGTTCATAAGCACACTAACAACTACAAGTATGTTATCTTTTATTTTCCATCAAAACGCCACACAAGCAGGTTAAGTCTTCACTCAATAAAGTACATTTCACACCCCTGCCAACACATCAGAATTTAAAGCTTTAACCAGATATAGATCAGCCAGCCCCTGAAGGCTCGGGCCAGGTGCCAGGCTTTGGCACGGCTCGAGGTCCTCATGGCCCCAGGAGCCCTAAACGAGCCAAATCTTTGTGTGGCTTTCGCTGGCCGGCGAAACTCTCACCTCACAGTCCAAGTTCTAATCGCCCCCCCACCAAAGGTGCTACCCAACTCTGCACCGCCATGGTATTCTACATGAGGAGATTTACTAGACCATGGGTACTCACAAACTTTCTCTCGGGGGCCAAATTTACAGTGTGGTTTGTGTCCGAAGGCCGCACTGGTGAGGGCGGTGTCAGTGGGGCAGGGGGCGAGCTAGAGCAACAAAAAAAACTGTGACCATGAGGTTGAACACAGGTCCCTGCAGCGGACGCCTTCGTCCACTGAGCCACCAGACCCAGCATATACACATCTCTCTCTCTGTCTCCCTCCCTCTATCTCCCTCTATCTAGTTCCCTCTCCCTCCCTCTCCGTCTCCCTTTCTGTCTCCCTTACTCTCCCTCTCTGTCTCCCTTACTCTCCCTCTCTGTCTCCCTTACTCTCCCTCTCTGTCTCCCTTACTCTCCCTCTCCGTCTCCCTTACTCTCCCTCTCCGTCTCCCTTACTCTCCATCTCGGTCTCCCTTACTCTCCATCTCTGTCTCCCTTACTCTCCCTCACTCTGTCTCCCTCCCTTTCCCTCAATCACTCTGTCTCCCTCCCTTTCCCTCAATCACTCTGTCTCCCTCCCCACTCCCTCTCTCTCCCTTTCCCTTCCTCACTCCCTCTCGCTCTCGCTCTTTCCATTTCCCTCCGTCATTCTGTCTCCCTCCCTTTCACTCCCTCTCTCTCCCTACCTCACTCCCTCTCTCTCCCTTTCCCTCCCTCACTCCCGCTCTCCCTTTCCCTCCCTCCCTCACTCTCTCTCTCTCTCTCTCCCTTTCCTTCACTCTCTCTCCCTTTCCCTCCCTCACTCACTCTCTCCCTTTCCCTCCCTCACTCACGCTCTCTCCCTTTGCCTCCCTCACTCACTCTCTCTCCCTTTGCCTCCCTCACTCACTCTCTCTCCCATTGCCTCCCTCACTCACTCTCTCTCCCTTTGCCTCCCTCACTCTCTCTCCCTTTGCCTCCTCACTCCCTGTCTCTCCCTTTCCCTCCCTCACTCCCTCTCTCTCCCTTTCCCTCCCTCTTTCTCTCCCTTTCCCTACCCCTCTCTCCCTTTCCCTCCCCCTCTCTCCCTTGCCCTCCCTCTCTCCCTTTCCCTCCCTCCCCCTCCCTCTCTCCCTTTCCCTCCCTATCTTTCCCTCGCTCTCCTCCTTCCCCCCTCTCCCTTTTCCTTCCTCTCCCTTTCCCTCCCTCCCTTCCCCCCTCTCTCTCCCTTTCCCTCCCGCTCTCTCCCTTTCCCTCTCTCTCTCCCTTCCTCTCTCTCCCTTCCTCTCTCTTTCCCTTTCCCTCCCTCTTTCTCTCCCTTTCTCTCTCTTTCCCTTCCCTTCACTCTCTCTTTCCCTCTCTCTCCCTTTCCCTCTCTCTCCCTTTCCCTCCCTCCCCCTTTCCCTCTCTATCCCATTCCCTCTCTCTCCCTTCCTCTCTCCCTTTCCCTCCCTCCCCCTCCCTCTCTCTCCCTTTCCCTCTCTCTCCCCCTCCATTTCCCTCTCTCTCTCTCCCATCTCTCTCTCTCCCTTCCCCTCCCTCTCTCTCCCTTTCCCTCACTCTCTTTCTCTCTCCCTTTCCCTCACTCTCCCTTCCCCTCCCTTTCCCTCACTTTCCCTCACTTTCCCTCACTCTCCCTTTCCCTCTCACCCTTTCCCTCCCTCCCTTTCTCTCCCTCCCTTTCTCTCCTTTTCCCTCCCTCTTTCTCTCCCTTTCCCTCCCTCCCCTTACCCTCCTCTCTCCTTTTCGGAGCATCTGAATCAATCAAACACTCTCACCCAGTCAAAAGATCTGGGTTTAATCCATCACCGTTCTTTAGCCCACTCTGCCATCCCAGTTCAGACATGGCTATATGCAAATCAGTCTGACCCTGTGCCTCATGGGAACAGTCCAGCCCGAACTGCCAAGCCATGTCTTCCCTGGACCGGGAAAAAGCTTCCGAGGACCGGTTTCTGCCATTCCAGCCGTCTTCAGCCCGGCTTGCTTGAATCCAGTGGCAAAGTGAGCAAGGGACTCACGTCTGAGTATACCCTGCCACACTTATGGCGCCCAAAAGCAGTGCAAAAGGGGGTGGTGATGGACGGAGCATCTGAATCAATCAAACACTCTCACCCAGTCAAAAGATCTGGGTTTAATCCATCACCGTTCTTTAGCCACCTCTGCCACCCCAGTTCAGACATGGCTATATGCAAATCAGTCTGACCCTGTGCCTTATGGGAACAGTCCAGCCCGAACTGCCAAGCCATGTCTTCCCTGGACCGGAAACAAGCTTCCGAGGACCGGTTTCTGGCATTCCAGCCGTCTTCAGCCCGGCTTGCTTGAATCCAGTGGCAAAGTGAGCAAGGGACTCACGTCTGAGTATACCCTGCCACACTTATGGCGCCCAAAAGCAGTGCAAAAGGGGGTGGTGATGGGCGGAGCATCTGAATCAATCAAACACTCTCACCCAGTCAAAAGATCTGGGTTTAATCCATCATCGTTCTTTAGCCACCTCTGCCACCCCAGTTCAGACATGGCTATATGCAAATCCGTCTGACCCTGTGCCTTATGGGAACAGTCCAGCCCGAACTGCCAAGCCATGTCTTCCCTGGACCGGAAACAAGCTTCCGAGGACCGGTTTCTGGCATTCCAGCCGTCTTCAGCCCGGCTTGCTTGAATCCAGTGGCAAAGTGAGCAAGGGACTCACGTCTGAGTATACCCTGCCACACTTATGGCGGCCAAAAACAGTGCAAAAGGGGGTGGTGATGGATGGAGCATCTAAATCAATCAAACACTCTCACCCAGTCAAAAGATCTAGGTTTAATCCATCACCGTTCTTTAGCCCACTCTGCCACCCCAGTTCAGACATGGCTATATGCAAATCAGTCTGACCCTGTGCCTCATGGGAACAGTCCAGCCCGAACTGCCAAGCCATGTCTTCCCTGGACCGGAAACAAGCTTCCGAGGACCGGTATCTGGCATTCCAGCCGTCTTTTGGCCGCCATAAGTGTGGCAGGGTATGCTCAGACTTGAGTCCCTTGCTCACATTGCCACTGGATTCAAGCAAGCCGGGCTGAAGACGGCTGGAATGCCAGAAACCGGTCCTCGGAAGCTTGTTTCTGGTCCAGGGAAGACATGGCTTGGCAGTTAGGGCTGGACTGTTCCCATGAGGCACAGGGTCAGACTGATTTGCATATAGACATGTCTGAACTGGGGTGGCAGAGTGGGCTTAAGAATGGTGATGAATTAAACCCAGATCTTTTGACTGGGTGTGAGTGTTTGATTGATTCAGATGCTCCGTCCATCACCACCCCCTTTTGTACCGCTTTTGGCCGCCATAAGTGTGGCAGGGGTATGCTCAGACGTGAGTCCCTTGCTCACTTTGCCACTGGATTCAAGCAAGCCGGCTGAAGACGGCTGGAATGCCAGAAACCGGTCCTCGGAAGCTTGTTTCTGGTCCAGGGAAGACATGGCTTGGCAGTTAGGGCTGGACTGTTCCCATGAGGCACAGGGTCAGACTGATTTGCATATAGACATGTCTGAACTGGGGTGGCAGAGTGGGCTTAAGAACGGTGATGAATTAAACCCAGATCTTTTGACTGGGTGTGAGTGTTTGATTGATTCAAATGCTCCGTTCATCACCACCCCCTTTTGTACCGCTTTTGGCCGCCATAAGTGTGGCAGGGGTATGCTCAGACGTGAGTCCCTTGCTCACTTTGCCACTGGATTCAAGCAAGCCGGCTGAAGACGGCTGGAATGCCAGAAACCGGTCCTCGGAAACTTGTTTCCGGTCCAGGGAAGACATGGCTTGGCAGTTAGGGCTGGACTGTTCCCATGAGGCACAGGGTCAGACTGATTTGCATATAGCCATGTCTGAACTGGGGTGGCAGAGTGGGCCAAAGAACAGTGATGGATTAAACCCAGATCTTTTGACTGGGTGTGAGTGTTTAATTGATTCAGATGCTCCGTCCATCACCACCCCCTTTTGAACCGCTTTTGGCCGCCATAAGGGTGGCAGGGTATGCTCAGACGTGAGTCCCTTGCTCACTTTGCCACTGGATTCAAGCAAGCTGGGCTGAAGACGGCTGGAATGCCAGAAACCGGTCCTCGGAAGCTTGTTTCCGGTCCAGGGAAGACATGGCTTGGCAGTTCGGGCTGGACTGTTCCCATGAGGCACAGGGTCAGACTGATTTGCATATAGCCATGTCTGAACTGGGGTGGCAGAGTGGGTTAAAGAATGGTGATGGATTAAACCCAGATCTTTTGACTGGGTGTGAGTGTTTGATTGATTCAGATGCTCCGTCCATTACCACCCCCTTTTGTACCGCTTTTGGCCGCCATAAGGGTGGCAGGGTATGCTCAGACGTGGGTCCCTTGCTCACTTTGCCAGTGGATTCAAGCAAGCCGGTCTGAAGACGGCTGTAATGCCAGAAACCAGTCCTCGGAAGCTTGTTTCCGGTCCAGGGAAGACATGGCTTGGCAGTTCGGGCTGGACTGTTCCCATGAGGCACAGGGTCAGACTGATTTGCATATAGCCATTTCTGAACTGGGGTGGCAGAGTGGGCTAAAGAACGGTGATGGATTAAACCCAGATCTTTTGACTGGGTGTGAGTGTTTGATTGGAATATATTTTTTTTTATTTATTTATGAACTGTGCGATTACTTAAAATCATTACAGTATAGAAAAATACAGTTTGGTTCAATAAAATACAGTAAAATGCAGTAAAAAGCCCCCCCCCCCCCCCCCCCCGCTCGGTATACACTGGTCTGGCCCATTAGTACCGATATTTGTTCTCGGTGCGGACTATGTACACTGGTGCTATACATTATTAAAGGAATTAAAAATTTAGAGTCAACGTGAGACCTCGCTTACTAGAGTCTGGAGGGCGTATATAAGTTTGACATCCTCAGTTGCACTGTGGACTACATTGGGCCCAGGGTCGGCACCGGTTGGATACCTCTGACCGATGGAACCCTTTTCTTTTCGGCGGGTCCCTGTATTATCTATGGATTGCCAACTTTGGGACGGCGGGTCACAGGGCTCTTCGGGATGGTATCCTTTAATTGGTCTTCGAGTGCCATTTTAATTTGATGGATGAACTTGCCTATCCTAGCTAGTAAACATGTTGTGGTTTCAGAGAAACACCAATCCGAGGCCTCTTTGCAAGTTCTGTGGCCCAAGATGCGTAGTGCCGGACGTAGCAGACGCTGTCGGTCGCTGGCCAGCTTGGTACAGCAACATAGCAAGTGTAGCCAGGATTCTCTGCGATAATTGCAAAGTCGGCAGGCAGTGGCTCCGTCCGGGCGTGCCCAGCGTGGATTGAAGTCCGTTATCCTGAGGGCCAAGAGGCGCATAAACAGAATTTTCTGTCTTGCTTCGGTTGTTAGTGAGTCTTGTAAGTATGGTTGAGGTTTACCGGGAGTGTAGGACTTGTCCAGGGCCAACGTTAGTGGGTTGGGCCGGAGCGAGGAAAGGTCTAGCTCAAAGGAAATGGACTGGACTTGGCGCTTGACGGCTTTTGCCCAGGCGGAATATGGAATTTCGTGTAAGTGCAGACTCCGCCCCTCGATCTTCAGAAGTTCAATGGCTAGTTCCACCTGGGCTTTCCATGGCGAGCCTGCTTCGCCAAAGATGGTTTTTAGCGCATGCTTTAAGGTGTTTTCGGGCGACTTCAGAACTCTGATGTAGTATTTTAGCAATTCCCCCAATAGTATCAGTTCAGGACGTTTCAGGCCTATTTCCAGTCTCACCCTGTTGTTCCTGGCCTGTTTGGGGGCCCGTAGCACCATCTTGTATGCTTTCACCTGTGCTGCTTGGACCACTTTCTCAAAAGCCCCTGGGTAGGCTATATGGCCGTACGTGATAGCGGGGATCAATTTGGCCCTGAGTACTGTCAGCATCGGATATGCAGAGGGACTGTCCAGGCTGTGGCTTAGACGTCTTAGAGATGTAATTATTTTGTCGATTTTTGGTTTAAGCGCCTTCAGATGTTTGACTGCGGTGGCCCTCTCTGATACCCATGTGCCCAGATAGTTGTAGGATGGGGCCGTGGTGATTCGGTGTTCCCCCAGAGACCATGAAAATTTAGTTTTGTGTGGATATTTACCAAAGATTATTATCTTGGTCTTGCTCACATTAATATGTAACTCGTTCTCCTTGTTGTACGTCGCAAGACTGTTTAAGGCTCTTTGGAGGCCTACCCTGGTGTGGTCCATAATTACTGTGTCATCTGCGTACTGGAGCATGCCCAGAACCAGCTTCCCCAGTCTGGGCGGTGCTAGGTTGGCATCTTTCAGGGCGTGCCCCATGTCTGCAGTGTACAGGTTGAAAAGCAGGGGGGCCAGAACACACCCCTGCTTTAATCCAGAGTCAGTGGAAATTCTTGTGGTTACAGATGTGGCTCTTAGTTTCACCTGAACCCAGGTCCCCTCGTAAAGTGCTTTTATGGCCTTTAGAAGATCTCTAGGGATCCCCCAAGACTCTAGTTTTGCCCAGAGCCGGCATCTGTTCACACGGTCGAAGGCCGTTGAGTAGTCTATAAAGCAACAGAACAGGGGCAGCTTATTCCGCATGTTGGCCTTCTGAGCGAGGTACGAGAGCGCTATGATGTTGTCCAGCGTGGAACAGTTAGCCCTGAAGCCGGTCTGTGAGGGCGGGAGTATGCCGTTCTTATCCACCCAAGTTTCCAGGTCCTTAAGTAGCAGGCGGGCATAGATCTTGGCTTCAATGTCAAGAAGGGCTATCAGTCTGTAATTAGCCGGGTTCGAGTGGTCACCTTTTTTGTGGATAGGAAAGAGAATTGAGCCTTTCCAGGAGAATGGCAGGGTTGCAGTTGCGAATGCGTGGTTAAATAGAGGAGTAAGTTTGGAAGCGAAGAATGCAGGATCTTTCTTAAAGACCTGTGCGGGGATTCCGTTAGGGCCTGGGGCACCGTCGGGTCTGATGGCTTTGATGTATTTTGCTATCTTCGCCTCCGAGAATTTTCCAGGTACGGGCGGAGATGAGACATCGTTCAAGGCACTTTCAGGGCCGATGGTAGCTGCTGCCGCCTTGGGCCACCCGGTTGTACCGTGAGACGTTCGGTTTGACTCACTAGTATACAGCCCCTTTGCATATTGTTCCCATACTTTTCCTCCAACACTGTTAACCTTATGTACACCACCTGATGACAGGCTGTTGATGTAGCGCCAGAGCTTGCTATTATCTTTGCCTTTAATTATGGAAAACACTGTCAGCCAATTCTGTTCGATCCGTTTTCTTTTCAGATCCCAGATGTTCTTTTTGTACTTGGCTCGCAGAACGGCAATGGGGAGCCCCCCTGGCAGGTGGATACCTTTCTTTTTTGCTCTCACTGCCTTGTTGAGTGCATGCTTGGCACGCTTAAGACTGTGGGTTTTTTGGTGACCTGGGATGAGATTTTTTTGTCCGTTTCTTGATTGGTGGGTATTGCCCAGGCACATCAGTAAGTCATTGGTCAATGTTTCCCATAGGTGTAATATACATTCACTTTCTTGTGGCCATGGTACTGTCGCCCTGTTAGCTATGAATGCATTAAGACTGTGGCTAAGATTGGTCGACCATTTTATTCTTTTAAGGACTAAATGGTGTTCTTCGCCTGTTGTCATACCAATTACGGCGTAGGAGTCCGCCTGTTCTCGTGTCAGGTTGAATGTGACACGAAGGGGTCTATGGTCGCTTTCGACTCGGTCGTCCACAGTGAAGTTGCAAAGTTTGTTAGCCAGTCCTGCATTGATGAAGATATAGTCTATAGTGGAGACATTTCTGAAGGTCGGATAGGCAGACCATGCGGGGTAGCGCATTTTTTGTATCCCGTGGGTGGATTGCAAGTTGTAATTTGCTAAAAGTTCAATCAGTTGGGCTGACTTCCTGCTGGGTGGTTTCATGGGTAGCAGATCCAGGCCTCTCAGGTTAAAGTCACCGACTATGATTACATCATAGTGCAAGCGGCTTATTAGTAGATCTTCCAGGGCGGTGGTGAATGATTCCAAGCCGTGTGGAGAGTGAAGTTTTGCAGGGTTGAGATAACAGTTGATTAATACAAGCGGTCGGGTTGTTTGGTCCGCTCTCAGTCCTTCTATTGAGATAGCTTGTAGGTCCGGTGGCTCCAGAGATAGTTCTTTTATTTTTAATATGCAGGCGTGGCTTACAAAGATTGAGAGACCCCCTGACGGGCGACCAAAGATCGTCCTTTTGGTTGCTGGTTTGAAATATTCGTGGTAGCCAACAATTGGTGAAGTGGTCCTTGCCCAGGTCTCCTGGATACATAGTATGTCCCCCAGTGCGAGATAGTCATGGGTGGCTGTAACCCTGCGGATGTTATTTAACCCTGCAATGTTCCATGAGATGATGCTAAGGTTGCGATCCTGGCCTCTTGGTGGGCGTACGCGACTGATGTTTACGTATGTGTGGGGGGGGGTTAGGAGCCCCGTCTCCATGTGTCCTCCGAAAGGGCTGGTCCTTGCTGAGGTCGTTGCACGATACGCTGTTTTTCTTTTAGCAAGAGTTTTATTTTTAGCGGGGATCTTGGCCTCCCGGCTTTCAGTCCCCCGTCAGAACACGTGGAATTTGTGCCTTTGAGAACAGAGATGGCATGTTGTAGACCATAGTGTGGTCTGAGGACGTGCGGGTATTTTGGAACCCTGGGGGCGGTGACTTCTATACCCCATTCTGCCAGTTGGGATGATTCTTGGAGGACAGCTTTTTGGGCTTGCTGGTTTGCTAGTCCGACTATGGTGGAATCACCGTGAGTATCTGTGTCCAGGCTCTTGAACTACACCCACTCGATCATCCCCGAGGTGATGTGTGCCAGGGGTTCAATGTGGCCGAAGAGTCGTACGATATTGGACCTGTTCAGGATGTCGAAGGAGTCCATGGCTGTAAATCTGGGGGTGAACAACAGCTCGTAAGTTTTTAGTGGTTTGTTATTTTCTGAGGAGCGCCTTTGTGCCCCTTCACCGGGGGACACGTGCCTCTGATGAAATGGGTGTGCAATGATTGCGTGACGGTCACCTGGGCACTGTCTGTCGGAGTTCGTGTTTGGGGGGCTTGCCTCTCTTGACAGTCCTTGCCACTCATCATTGATAGCGTTCGGGGGAGGGAGGTTGTTGTATATAGCTCCTAGTTGCTGGCTACCTGGTACCTTGGTTGGAGGACCTACCAGAGAAGGCAGTCCCAGCTGCGCTCCCAAATACAAAGGGTGGGTTGATTCTGTCTTATGTTGGGGGACCCAGCCAAATGGATCATTGGCGCTGGAAGGACCTCCGGAAACCACTAGTGAGGGCCGTGGAAGATCCACCGCATTACTGGGGCCCTCCGGAGCAGGGATTGAGTGTCTAGGGGTCTCACTAGGGACAAGTGGTGAGTCACTGGGCTTGACAGACTTCAGTGCACGGTTTGAGGTGAAGATAGGATAGGGTGTTTTAAATGTACTTTCAGTTATGGTGGCGCCAGAAGTTGTTGTGGCTGATGGTATGATCCTGCTTTTGGTTTTAAGTTTCTTTAGTTGTTTCTTAAGTCTTTTTTTTGCTCTCCGTGAAAGCGGACCGTTTGCACCAGCCGATGCGCAGTTGGCCTGTTCCGAGAGAGGAAGGCTGACGGATGAATCGTCGCTTTCGGTTTCAGGCTCCAAAACCTCAAAGTCCCCGCTTCCTTGTTCTGGCATGGTGAGCTTGCTACATGGCACTGCCAGCGAACCTTTTGATGAGCTGGTGACCGTGGTGCAGGGATCATTCATTACTTCATGCACTCTCGTCAAAGCTGGTGGCTTATGCGCCAACTGTGTTAGAGGGGGCCTCTCTCCAAGGCCCTTGGCTAATGAGAGCATATCTTTTAGAACTTCGGGTAGGCTTGCCCATTTTTCTATAATGGCGGCACCCGAGTTGATATTGGCCGCATGGGTTTCAAATAGCACCTCTAACTTTGCTAGTTTGTCGTCTTGGCGCACTAAGTGCTGGGCAATTGAGTGCAGGAGGTCAACTTGAACCTCCATCTTTGTTGACTGCCATAATAAGGCCCTAGCCATGGTGTCTTGCACTTCTCTTATTATGGACAGGTTTACTTCTTTGACCATGACCTCATCGCCTGAGTCTTGATGTTGTGTTAGGCTCAAGGGGCTCCGTGCCTCCGTCTGCTGCGGATGCCTGGGGTTAATTCTGGCGGAGTATATGGGGGTGTTTTCTAATGTCCGCTCTATTGAGTGTTCTAGTTTTTGCAAGAACGATGCCGTTAGCACGGCCTTACCCGGAGTGGTTGTCTCCGTTGTTGCCCGGGGTGTCACAGGCGTGCACAGGTGCGCTGCCTTGCCCGGAGTGGTCATCTCCGTTGTTGCCCGGGGTGTCACAGGCGTACACAGGTGTGTCCCAGGGCTCGTTGGGGGAGAGGGTGCGGTGCCCGTGTTTTGCTTTGCGCTACCTGTCTCCTCCTGTACACCCTCCGTGATGCTCCTGTGAACTTCTGCTAGGATCCTTAACGGGCTTTTCGCGCTGGCAGTTGAATGAAGTAGGGCTACCTGGCTCCGGACGTCTTCCAGGCTTTGGGCCTTTCCGGAGTCTGCAGGGTCGCAAGAGTAACTGCAAGGATGATCTTGCTGCGATATTGGCAACCACGGTGTACCACTGCCCTCGGGTCCTTGTATACTCCTGTCCATGGTTATCGGGCCACTGGGGGCCTGGAAGAATTGGGTGATGAGACCCTGTGGGAGGAAGTTGCCCTGGACTGAGTCCTGAAACTTTTGGAGGTTGGCACCTTTAGTGCTCCTAGTGGTCCTTCTTAATACCGTATTTTCAGGGTTCGCCTCTGCCCCCACCACCTCCTCCTCCTCCTTCGTGCTCAGCTTGATTTTTTTAGGCATCATCCTTTGAGTGCCTTTAGACACTGTGAGCTGGGGCTGTGTGATGTGTAGTGTGGGAGGGTGAAAGGGTCCGCTTACTTGTGATCCTGGTTATTGAGGTGGCTGCCCCGTGGGAACCTTTAGCTTATTGAGCTTGTTGTGTGAGCTTAGGGAGAGTTAGTAGCTCTCCTCGTAAGCCGTGCTATACTGGGCTGTCTCTTTTACAGGGGGGGAGGGCGGCTGCAAGCGGAGCACACAGGGTGACCGCGGGCTGGGAGACCTAGTCAAGCAGCCCCTTGGTCCGCACCCTCGGCTCTTACTTTGCAGCTACCTCTAATGGCTGCCGCGCTTGCCACTGCCACTTACCTCCACGCTGGCTACTCGGTTAGCCTCCGAAACTCCAGGCTCCGGGCTCTCCGGATGCCCCGGTTCACGCTCCGGTTCACACACCGGAAAGTTCCAAAAGACCAAACTATGGATGCTGAGGCCCTTGCACGTCCCGCTCGCAGCTCTGTTACTGGCTTCCAGGCTTTGCGTCCACAGCTCAGAGATGGTGCAGAAATAGCTAATCCCGCTAACAGTAGGTCACCGGGACAGCACAGATTCCCTTGTTCTGCCCTCGCTGAGGTCGGATACCAGGACCTACCAGGAGCAACAGGGAGCCGCCTCTACTGCCTCTGCTGCTGGGGCTTCTGGCGCTGCCGGTGCTGCGGTGCTGGTATAGGTGCTGCGGTGCTGGTGCTGCTGGTGCTGCAGCTCGGGCTCTGGCTATGACTTCTGACTCCTGCCCTGGCGGGATACACGTGCTTCAGTCATACACTGACTCAAGCGCTAGCACACTGGCAGTTGCAAGATTTGCCACTGCCAAAATTCCTAGAAAAGTTCCTGGGAAATTGCCCCTTGTAAAACAATGTCAATGTCAATGGTGGATACGTCACAATGTTGGGAGCAGCGGTGGCTTGTGCACTGTAATCCTCAAGCCGCACTCCCACTTTCCCCTCTGTGTCACCCCTGCCAAGCAGTCCGCGACAACCCACAAAACAGGCTCAGTAGGCTCAGCAGCAACAGGGGTGGTGGGAAGAGGGCTCACTGTCCAACAGCTGCTATGTACACTGCGTGGGGTTTACACGTACACTCAGTGTGCGTGGGGCTTCTCCCTTCTCATGGCTCTCGTCTGTGGGGAAGGCGAAGCAAGCAAGTGGAGGCAGTGCAGGACCGAGACCGAGCCGCGGCGCCGACCACACAGTGTACAATATACAGCTCCTGATGGTGGCGGCTCCCGATAGTGGCGGCTCGCGTTGGTCAGAGGTCAGAGGTGGCGGCTCGCTGCGGTTCACTGCAGCACACTGCTCCCGTTTATACCGCTCGCGGTCACTCTCTCTGCTGCTTCACGCCTCTCACCCCCCCTGCTCCCTGCGATGCACGGCAGGCGCGGTGCGGGCGAAGAGGGTGGAAGCGGCTCGCTCGTCTTCTCGCCTGCTCGCCTGCTCGCCTGCTCGCCTATTCTCCTCTGCTTCTCTGCTCGTCGCGTCACGTGTGCTAAACCAGGTTTAGATATTTTGATAATAGTAAGTAGCTGTGTGATTGGAATATATGATTTTACCACAATTGCAAGTTCCACGCATGGCATTACCACGCGAATTTTAGTTCGCAAGTGGCTTTACCACGCTGGAATTTACAACAATGGATTATAACACGCGTAGAAACGTCCACTAAGCACAAATGAAACATAATGAAACTGATAGGCAAAAAAAGTATGTCTAGAGTTTGTAGTAACTGCTTAACCCAATCGATCGTTTTTTTTCAACATTCAAAAACAACAAATTACCCTAGATTTATAAATTCTTTTATTTTACTGTGCGCTTAAATATTTATATATTTTAAATAAAGATTATTTACTTACCTTACACCATCCCGTCTTTCACCAGCAGCCCGTGCTTCCATCCACCATCGAAACAAGCGCCAAAACACGTCTACCAACATTAAAAACGGACTGCTATTTTGACGTACACGGCACGTCTTTGGGGGAGGCACTTTCCTTTTTCTTCATTGGTACTGAAGTGCGTATTTTTTTTCTAAGTAACCTGCTCCTTTGTTTTTTTTTTTTGGGGGGGGGGAGGGGAGACCCCCCCAGCCCCCCCAAGTACCCCCCCCCAGCCCCTCCCCAGCCCCCAAGCCCACGCAGAACGACTGGAAGAAATACCACGTCTCCCCCCCCAGCCCACGCAGAGCGTACTTGCGTGGTAGTGGAGGTCGTGGAAGGCACCCGCGTTTAAAAGACGTTTGCGAGGTAAGTGACTCGTGGAAAACGTTATTAGTGGTAATTACTTCGTAGTAAATGATGTTTCCCGTTTGATTGATTCAGATGCTCCGTCCATCACCACCCCCTTTTGTACCGTTCATGTGCAGATGAGCAGCAGGACAGCAGCACCAGGATTGACTGGAGCGGGCTGCCTTGACACTCCAGCTCTCCACCCAACTGTCAGAGATAGCTAGTTGGAGAGGTTTACACTGCGCAAGTCAGGCTGGCCATTGCAAGACGGCCAGCCAAAGTGATTTGCAGTGTAAACTGGTGACTTGAGCGCCACTCCCCTGCTGCCAGTCAGCAGCAGCCCCGCCCCCAAACACTGCTTAGGCTGAGAGCAATGAAAAATAAAACGGTAATTCATTTTATTACCGTTTTATTTTTATTTTTTGCTGCACTGCACTGGCAGCAGGGGGGCAATGCTCATCTGTCCTAATCGGGGGGGTGGGGGGGGGGCGCTGCTGTCAGAAACGCTCTTCTTGTGTCCCCTTAATTCAGCATATTATTTGTACGTCAACTTATTTAGCTCCTCAAAGAAGTAAATATAAAATATTAAACTTTGAAATAAAATGGGAAAGAGATACCCTTCTGGTTGCTAATTTGCACAACGTGAAATCTGGAAACTTGGAATAAATCCTAGCTTAACCAAACCTTCTGATCCTTTGCAGTTAGTTTATTTTACTGTTGCTGTTTTTCCTTCAACTTCACATTTGAGAAGACCTCCAAGAAAACCAATTCAGAACGTGCACTGTATAAAAAACCTCTCCTGTTTGGGTTAATGGACAATAATGCTGCTCCATCTATAAACAAGCATTTGCAATGCAATAGGTCTCACAATTGTGAGAGTTTGAGCTATTGGCATTGTAAATGAAAATGCCTTTATTTGTGTGTTTAAATAATCTGCAATTCCGAAAGGTCAATTTTTTAAAAATGCGAGACCTATTACATTGCAAATGCTTGTTGTTTACAAGAGCCCCATGCCACCCTTTCACGTTAATAGAGGCCTCGCCCCTTTCTTTAGACGATATGTGTCTAAATAGAAGTCTGCGGTCACTATTAAAGTGAAAGCGCAGTCTGGGGTTGATTTTACACAAAAAAAGCATTTGTTTGGCTACCAAAAAAAAAGCATTTGACAAACAAATGCTTTTTTTTGTAAAAAGCCCCATACCACGCTTTCACTTTAATTGCGGCCGCAAACCTTCCTTTAGACGCAGCTCGTCTGCAGTAAGGGGCATGGCCTCTATTAACATCAACAAGCAGCATGGGGCACTTATATTCAACAACCAAAAAGTGAATTAATAGAAAAACAAAAAACACATGGGGCCGAATTTGGCGCAGCAAATAAACCAAAGGTGTGGCCGTCACTGTGGCGTGCAATAAATAAAAAAACATTTTTAATAATATAAAAGAGTGCAGCGTGGGCAACAACACAAGTAAAAAGTCCAGTGGTTATGGGAGGTTACAAATGCAGACAATGCGGTACCAAGGAGGGACTACTAAGCCTATTCACAAATGATTCACAAATGAAAAGCAACTATCACTTCTATTAAATGCCATTGCAGTGATATAATCTAAGATTGTAAGGAAGAAATTACTTTTTTATTTCTAAAGAATCTTTATCCTAGGTTTACGTGACCTTTGGTGATGGGTTCCATGACAAACATTTTGATGGTATTGCTGGTGCGCAGTCTTTTAGACAGGAGCCAGGCCACTGGGTCAGCGCTGGTAAGGCTCTCCATATTAATTTGCTGGCTCGCCCAACTCTCCAGCCAGGAAGATTTATGTGGACTATTTCATATGAATTGCACAATGGGATTGTATTTTTTTAAATGAATGAATAAGTAAAAAAACTAAACTAGAGTAAAATTTGTGATACTTTCACAGAATAGTAAGCGCTGCCTTAGGTGGCTACACACGGGCCTTATCGGCACTCAATTTTTAGGACCCAACTTAATTTTCATCATCAGACTTTAACCAAAGTAAAAGAGAAAGGTAGAAAAGGAGGACAAGGAGGAGGAAGCGAAAGACGAGAAACAATCAAGAAGGTAGGAAGTGGGGATTAAACCGAACCTGCAGTAGTGCGGTTAAAGAGTTGGTGGTGAAGAATGGTGAGTTCACGGGCATGATCCACTAGATGGCCTTGGTATACGGCAACCTCCGCATCTGAGGGAAAATGTTGGTCCCGGCACTCATGATTTCACAAATTAGGCACTGCACATGGGGATACACGTCCCAGGATTCAGTGCGGTGCGGACTTGAAACCAGGACTGTCTGGCTGAAGTTGTAAACTGCATAGGTCCATTTGTCAGCTGCGACTAGTTACCGCTGTTAAGGAGGATTTCGGTAAATCTTCATAGAGTAAACAAATGGGGTACGAGCCTACAATCAAGAAACAGTGATTCGAATTGCATGCATGATGTACACGTGGCCGTTGCGGCCCTTGTTAATGGTTGTTCTTGAGGACAGAATGTGCCAGTGAGACGTATAGGACAAGCTGTGCCAAGGATTAAAGGTTCAGCAACATGCAATATTAATGCAGAAACAATTGGCCTGCGGGAACCGGTTTTCCTTTCACGCTCGTCACGGTGTGAGGAGGGAAAGCTCTGCTCGCAAGCAGTCGCCGTGGCCTACCTGCACAAACGTGCTGCTCCCCGCCTCAGGTCACACAAATCCCCCGGCGTTACTTCATCGTGCACCACGCAGCCCCTCAGGCTTCCACTGGCGCGAGTCACATCCTCGTGTTTCTCGTGAATCAGAGATCAGAGCGCTTCCTGCTGAAAAGGGTGAGAGATGACATTTCAGCCAGCCCACGGAGAGAGAGGCTTCCTGTTTCACAACAGACTTGCTATATAAAAACAGCACTGTATACATTTTTTTGTGCACCATAGACATTAGACGATTGGGGTTTCAGCAACGCCAGACAGCAACAGTTCCACAGCATCACATTGGAGAAATATAAAGGCTTTCCTGTTCAGCATCGCCCCAGACAACTTGCGAAAACAGTGGAAGCGCGCTCATTTAGCACTAACTGTGCGCACATTTAGCACCTGTGCGCTTTGAACACAATCTAGTACTAACAATCCGATGGCCAGGCTGATTAATCTGCCCCACATCCTGGCTTCTGCACCTCCATTCTGTGGTACAGCTGTGCGTGAAGAGTACATGGCCAAGAACTCACAGTTCTTAGACAGAAATGCATCATTTATTTCTGGCAAAAATAAGCAAACGTTGTTACCAATAGGCGGAATATATTAAGAGCAAATTAAAGCTTACATTTTATGTTGATGACAAACGTTACACCAGCTGATGTAGCTAAAGGAAAGTGATTTCAAACAACAGTGTATTTAATATTCACTAACACTAAAACGAAGTCAGTAAGGGTTTTATACACGAGTTTCGTATCGTGAGCTTTAAAACAAGTTTTAATTGACCATATTCTGCAATGCAAACGATTTAGCATAAATAGACATGCAATGACAAACTAAAGCAAGAACTGACAAACGCAACCGTTCTGGCCTTAGCTGCCCATTTTTAACTTTGCCAAAGTTTGTCAATGTTTTTTGTAGGAATCTGGAAAAGTATTGGGGTGGGCGCCAGCCCACCTCATGCAACAATCACAAACAACCCTGGTCAGGACGAACCCTCAAAGTCACTAAATTAACTTGAGCTCAGCCCCTGGTAGCTTTGGCACAGAGCCATCTCCACTCTACTCTTCACCATCCAACTCTAGGCCAGGGCACTGTACCCCACTCTACTATGTACCCCTGCACTCTATGCTAATGCATTCTACACCACTTTACTCAAAACCAATGCACCACTTTACTCCAGGTAACTACTAGGCAACACACCACTCTACAGCACTCCACTCTGCAGCACTGCAATTAAAATGTTGCCACTCTAAGCCCCTGAGCTATAGCCTGCATCACTATACTCTACTCTGCACCACTCTATCCTATGCCACTGCACTATATTCTGTGTCACTCTATGCCACACCACTGTACTCTAAAGCACTGCACTCTACGCCAATGCACTCTATACCACTTAACTCAAAATCAATGCACCCTACACCACTGCACCAACACCAACTACTTTGCACCACTGTACTTTATGTCATTATACATTCTACTCTGTCACTGTATGCTACGTCACTCTGTCACCGCACTCTACGTTGCCCTATCCTGCTCTGCACCACTGTACTCTCGTCACTGCTCTCTGCACCACTCTACTTTGCAGCACTCTACAACCCTGCACATTCAGACACATTATTCTGCATGTACGGCACTCTATTCCACTGCACTCTACTCTGCACAAATCTACTGCTCTCAACACCACTGCATTCTATGCCTCTGTACGCTAAACCACTCCACTCTACGCCACTACAATCTACTCTGCACCACTCTACTCCAAGCCACTGCACTCTATACTACACTACGTCATTGCACTCTACACCAATTTACCCTGCAGCTCTGTACTTTATGCCACTTCACTCTAGGCCACTCTACTACACTTCACTCTATGACAAACTACTCCTCTCTATGATGCTCTACTCCATTAAACTGTGCTCCACTAACACTCTACTCCACTCTATGTCAGTCTATGACACTACTCCACTCTACGATGCTCTACGCAACTAACTCCATGCACGTAACTCCATTCTATTCTATGACATAGTACTCCACGCCCCTCCACTCTGTGACAACTCAGCTCTATGCCACCCTACTCTACATCACACCCTCTAGGCTACTCCACTCTGCTCTACACCACTCCAGGTCACTCCACAACACGATACTCAACTTTTTCACTGTACTCCACTCTACGGCACTCAATCTACGCCTTTCCACTCTACTCCCTCCAAAACACTGTGCGCTACTCCACAACACTCTGCTTCAATCCTCTCTGCACCACTCAACTCTACTGTACACCACTCTATGCCACTTCACTCTACTCCACACTACTCTCTTTTACCCCACTAACTTTTAGCCATGCTAGGAGGAGGGAGGAGGGAGGAAGAGGACAGGTTTAGAAGATAAAGGTTCGGTAGAGCGGGTCAATCAGTCCGTCAGCAGGTTTTCTCCCATGGTCGCTGCTCAGTCCTTCAGGCAGTCGTGTTCCACTCCATGGACTTACTGATTTGGACCAAAATGAAGGGGATAATCAAAGGCCGTCAATGAAACAAATGGAAGGTCAGCAACTACACTGGATTTGGCTTGTCCAAGCCTAAATAGCAGGGCCAACAAAAAAAGAATCGGGTAATGTGGGGGAAGGGGAATAACCACCAAGCAGCCACTAGCAGAGGTGGAGCAAATAAACACACGGTTTTCCACTAAAAACCTATGGCTATGTTGCAATAACGAGTGTGGATGGTGAATTGGAGAAGACCACGACAACAAAAATGGTACAGTCAAAATAATCAGGAAAGAATAAATACATACTAAGGGGGATAAGAGTCCCTAGTCGACCACCTCTAGCATCTTGTTAACCTCACGTGAAATGTCATCAAAGGAAGGCGGCTTGGGTGGTTTCACAAAATCTCACTTTGAAAAGCGACCTAGAATGCTTGGCACATCCTCTCCGCTTGGCACACAATCCGCTCCTTTCACAAATACAAGTCTAGATACTAATCAGAAATGTAAGATCGGGGGGGGGGGGATGATCAATGATTCCTGTCTTCTCATCGTCAATGACTGCTCTGTCGCGCCCTTTGCACATCTCTGTACTGTTCTTGTCCTCCTGTCCATGGACTTAAATTACCTGTATCCAGTTTTTGTGCCTTGGGCTGCGCCCCATCAAGATGCCAAACCTGCCATAGCATCAGGACATCAAGACTAAAGAGCAGGGAAGCCATTTTTTAAAATAGATGCCTATGCGGCACTCTGGAGCAAACAAACACTTATACTTCTGTTCAGTTCCACCCTCACCTCTGCAATTTGCGAAGCACACAGAGAAATTGCCTGTAGTATATTGGGCCATTACGCTAAGTAACAATAATCCCTACTAACAATAAGGCAACAAAGTATCCAATAAGTGGTATACAAAAATATCAATATATATTCATGAGATTTTACTGCTCCAATCGATGAATATTTATTTAATGTATCGGGGAGAAGGGTAGTAACAAAGACTGGTATGAAGGAATCTTTAGCAAAACGTAGATGCTCCTTTAAGGGAGGTATACCGGAAGCTTTCAGTGTTCTGGAAACATTTTGAGGTACTCCCACTGAACAGAACTTCAGAGGAGACATTTAGAAGTATAGATGGGTAACTGGATGGTATCCAATTATAGTGACCACTTTTCTCATATATACTGCATCCAGGCCTGGACTTTAAGAACATCACATGCATTCTGGATGTTGTAGTTTCGTTGTACGTCTACGGATCTAAATTAGACTAACACAGCTAAAAACAATGATTTTTGTAAGTGAAAGGTTCAGGACAGGAGATAGTGCCCCTAATGACCTGGAGTGAGGTGGCCACCCACACCCATTAGTCAACAAGAGCAAAACGTTAATTATCTACAATGTCAATCATAACCCCATTATGAAAACATTCCCCTTATTCACAGTTCCCCATTTACAATTGCATGCTACCTATGCACCCACATACTCCTCCCCAACTCACACGAACAGCTGAGTAGCAAGAGGAGTCATGGGGGAGCCATATATATATTCAGATGCCCCGCTTCCCAGCCAACCTTGTCATTAGGCCCTCCCTCCAACTTCAAATTAAATAAAAACGTACCTTGTGTTCTCCAACTGTCTCCCATCCCAATGCAAAAAATCCATACCAGGTGTCCTGCAGCCCCCTCACACTCCCTTCCATGCTTTCCCATTCCTCACTGATACCCTAGCATACCTGGCATCAAGGAACCCTTAGAGCATGCCTACCACTGGCCTTTTCCCCATACAAATAATGAACCCCTATGGTGCGCCGCTGCCACCATCCCACACCATACTCTGCGCGTCCCCCCGCCCAAAGCCGCAGTCTGCACTCTCACACAGAGCAGAGAGCCGGTGCCGTTCGGAGAATGAATCTGTGTAAGCCGGTTGTATTCAAGAAGGAGGCATCTGATGAAGGAAGAGCCCAGCTTGTTTTTTCCCACCTTTCTTGGGTCTGTGAAGACCAGAGGGAGACAGAACAAAGAGGGTGCGATCCAGTGGCGGCTCCTCCATTGGAGCGGAGGAGCATCACCTCACTTAAAATTCCCTTCCAAAGCACCAGAGATGAAAAATAAAATGGTAATTTATTACCATTTTATTTTTCATCCTGAGCGTCAGAACGGGGCCACAGCTGAGTGACAGCAGCAGGGAGGAGGGTGGGCTGGCTAATGCACTGCTTAAAGTGCACATGTCTTTTTGGCCGGCCGTCTTGTGAAGTCCAGCCACACATGCACACTTTGAACCACTCAACTAAACTGTCATAAGACAGTTGAGTTGAGAGTAAGTGCAGGACTCCAGAGCGCTGTGGAGCAACAATTGAGGCCACTCTCGCCAGTCCTGGTGCTGCTCACATGCTGCATGTGAGCAGCGCAAGGACTGGGCAAGGGAGTACCAGCATCCGATTCCAGTAAGGAACAGGTCCGGACCAAAAGGGCATCAGGTACGTTTTATTTTTATTTATTGATCTTTCTAATATTTTCCACATGCACCAAGCCCCTCCCCTTAGATGCCAGCCACCACTGGTGAGATCTCCAGCTGCCATGTGGCCCACCTCCCTAAAGTTTCTGGAGACAGAGGAAATGCATTGGAGCACAGTAAAATTGAGCATTTCCTCTCATCATGTACCAACAGTGGAATTGTTTCCCACTGGTCACAGAGGTGATTAACCAGAATCTGCATCTTTAGAAGCCGTAAAGAACTAGTTTTGAAGGATCCACTCTCCCACTCCCTTAGTTCAATCTGGATTTAATTCCAGATCGAGCTGCATGCCCAAGCAGAACATCTTTCAGTCATTACACTGCCACTGGAACCCAATATCTTACTACTAGAAATCATCCATCACAGGTTTACGGTGTAGGTCAACTTTGGACTGCTGATTCAAACGCACTCTAAAGAAAATGGCTCAACAGCAGTAAATAGAATTTCATCCTGGGTGTGTCTAGGTTTAAGCAGATGTAGCAGCCCACGAATGCCCGTGCTACTTTAGTCTCTGTAAAGTAGTTCTTAGAAAGCACAACACAGATCAGTGAGGAAAGATTGCTCCGCTTGTTAAATATCACTCCTCTGTCACATGCTTAGGCCACAGTGAAGGTAAAGTTCTCAATAGTATGGATACATTCAGATATTATTATTCATGCAGTGTTTCCTAAACCGAGATTACAGATCTCTAGTTGACCGTTAACGACTGGTTTGACTTCAAACTAATGTCAACTGGAGAAGAAGTTAAATAATAACCTTGGGTCTGTGGATCTGGCCCAAAGAGCTGGAAATGGAAAAAAACACAGAATTTCAGCTTAACAAACATATTGGACTAGGACCGGAGCCGATAAACCACAGCAACACACAGACAATACACCAGGAGGGCAAAATGTAACTTGGCACCAAACAGGACACCAATGCCTTAGTAGAAAACATCACAACGCAGCTGTTCAACATTCTGAGTTATAGTACCAATACCTATCAGCAGGGCTTGTACACTAGACATGGCTAGTACCAGTACTTCAGCACAGTGAGCATGGTCCCCAAAATTTGGCATACATGTCACACTTAAGAAGTCTACCGCAATAAACAAAGTGGCAATCCCTGAAGATTGTTGGGGACACATTCCGATCCATGATTTTTCACCCGCTTTGCCACTCTAGACCGAAACCAGCCACAGACGAACCAGTCTCAGTCTGGTCCAATAGGAACGATCCAGCCTGAACTGCCAAGCCAGGTCACCTCCAGTTCATACCACAAGCAACCACAGAACAGATTCATCTTAAATAGGCTTAATCAGTGAGGTACAGGTAGAGTCTTTTGACACAGCGAGCAGGGGACCCACATTAGAGAATGTTGCAATTAGTGCACCTACTACAACCAACAACATAGTGATGAAGCAATGCTTGAATTAACCTCAACAACTGGCAAGCGCTTGGGCCACCAAAATGTTTATCTTTTTTTAACAACTATCCCACCCTAGACAGAAATCAGCATTTGGAAGTAAATGTTGACCCAGCTCCAGTACCAACAGTCCAGCCCGAACTATCGAGTCCGGTCCTCTCCAGATGGGGGCACAAACAATCCCAGAATGGTTTCACCCTACGTAGACCTCATCAGTGAAGTATGGCTTAAGTCCAATAGGAGTCATCACTGAACCCACAGCTGGGCATCAACGGCAAAAGAAACAAAGCGATGGAAGGAATGCTTGAGTGAATCTCACCCATCAGCAATCGCTCGAGGCTCGTCCATCGTTTTTGTGCACTATGTCCATGTAGACAAAAACTAGCCATCTACAAATTAGTCTTGGTTCGGCTACAAAAGGAACAGAGTGCAAAAAAGAATGGACTGGAAAGCATCCTGGACAACTGAAGTAGCGGATTTTTAATTCAAGCATTCTTTCCATTACTTTGTTGTTGGTTACAAAGGATAATCGGGCAGATCCATGCTTAGAGTATTGCAAAGTGAAGACAAGAAAGTATATGAAGGATAGTTGCCGGTAGCGGCAATGGATCCTCAAAATACAAAAACAGTTTTTTAGTGCTGCAAAGTCTTGCTAATGGATTATGGTACTTGGAGAGCTAGAAGACGTAGGAAATGCTCCGATCAACCACGGCCAGAGAATGTGGTTCCACAATGAGAGTATTGAAACCACTATTCACAACTATGTTTTTGTGGGATTACATTTCATACGATTTATACACATCTAATGGTAAAGCTAGCAAGCACATGTAAAGGGTCTGTCATTTTTGTTCAATTTAAGGGCGATTTCGGCACCATGGGAATAAAAACACAATTTGCTACTGAATATATTAAAAATTGTATTTAATGGGAGCATAGAGATACTGAACAACAGTGGTCCGAGTGCGAATTTTTTGGGACCCACGGTTTACTCAAATTGCCCGGATATGAAACTACAGAAATCGTTAGGACACAATGCGTGGGAAAGATCAGAGGCCTTATGCACAAAAAGGATGGTTTGCATTACCCTGCGACCATCCTCATTCTTTGTGATCCTGGGGATTCTCACATCTCTAACACAACACCTTGGCACCTTTTGCAAAAAAAAGTGGCAGAGCTCCACCCACTAGTATTAAAGCATGAATCGACTGGCATCTTATTGCAAAAAGTACCCTGTTCTGGAACAGAGGCCTGCATGAGACAGTTGACCTCAAACCTAGCAGTTGCATTCATAATGTGGAGGCACTGTGATCCTCGTCAAGGGACAGGTGGTACAATGACACAAACAGTGGCACACTGTGATCCTGGCTGAAACCGGATAGGATCTCCTTGTGTTCCCATTCAGATAAGACGTGGCCTGGCTGTCCAGACTATGCTCTTGCCAGTGGTGCAGGACCAAGGCTGATTTGTGTATAGTTGTTCCCTTAGTTGAAAAGTGAGCAAAAGGATATGGAGTGAAATACGGGCCAGAGTAATTGCCACTAGATGAAAATAATTTTAGCATTCCACCTATCACAGGTTTACTTCTCACATTCAGAATTGCACATTCGAAAGTGAGGGCAGGAGTCTATAAGACAAACACCGGTTAAATGGTCAAATACTGACAGTCTACACTTCTCGAATGATTAGCTGCTAGCCTTAGCAGCATTCCACCCTTTGCAACTGCTGCAATGGCTGCAACGCATTTGTGCATATTACTACTAGAAGCACGGGTAAAGGAATGCCCTTGCCCGTCCCATCCCCCTTTAGACTTAAAAGACACTGCAATTTGTACAGCTGCAATTTGCAGCAGTAAGTAAGATTGGCAATACACCTTTGTAAATTGCAAATCGAAACTTTGTATGTGCAAAGCCGGTTGCACTGGGTTTCTGAATGCAAGTATTTTACGCAACAGGCCCCGGATGAAGGGAGAAGCTTGGATGTTGACTTGACTGGGCTAGTTAAAGATGGAACGGCCAAAAGGTATCAAAGGCTGCTGAAAGGACCAATAAAAACCAAGGCTTCGATGCCGCTGGCCTACAATTTCTGCCTAGTATTATTAATTGATGATAACAGTAATACTTCTTTGCCTCAAGGTTAAGAAATATCACTGACGTCTGTGAAATCTTGCCCCGCTACCATTTAATCCCAATGTGCCACCAATATATGGGCTATTTTATAAATACCACTTCCTTCGGCCATAATAGGCATTGCTTCCATTCCACTGCAAATACATGGATGGATTACGATAAATCTGTAAGCTAAAAAGAGAGGCAGAGTCCATCCATTTTTCTAAAATGCAAACCAAACTTTTCATAAACAATACTAGCACACACCATTGAATCCCTAATGAGCATTACAGATGCACTTTTGTGCATAATGATGTTATTTAGAGATCACAATTTCCAGCTCAGTGAAATGTGGAAAAACTCTGTAAATTGATCGGTTCAAAAATATATAGAAGAATGCATGAACAAAAGCATCACCTCGTCCACAGATGACATAAATTGCACACCAACTAGATGACAGTTGTAATTGAAAGCTGCAAGTTGTACCCAGAAGACACTGACAAAATAAACATAATTCTGTCTTCCTAAACTCAATCTATCCCAAGAGTGGGGACTGTAAGGGTGAAATTGCTCTGTGGATACCAACACATATTTGTAATGTCTTCTATTAAAAAATAAAGTGATTGTTACTTCACCCATTGAATCTGCAATCGCTATCATGAATGTAGCAGGATATCATAGCCAAGTCCTTGCTCGCCTACAGTACCCAGACTGTATGCACAAGATATTAGGGATGCCACCCACCAGAAACTGTTTATTAATTAGAGACTGCTACCTTAGCTGCAGTCAAAGATGGAGCAGCAGCATTCCCCTTCTTGAACAACCAAACTATATTTATTTCATGCAAACTTGGGGAGAAGATCTGAAGAAAATACGGTTTAAAAACTATTTTGCTTTTAAGACGGATTTGGGGTCTCAACTAGAAGATAGACAGCTTCTGGCTACCAATCAGGTGAGACTCCCATACTCTTTGTTGCTCCACACCCAGCTTGTCTGTAAAAACACAACAGGTATATTTTTGCCAGGTTATGATTAAGAGCTGACTTTAAGTGTTGGTTTTGTTTTATCTCATGCATTCCACAGATTGCAAAAACACTCAAGTTCGCCATAGAAAGGGCATTATGCCACCCGTAAATGGGCCTGCTCCTGCACTCACTCAGCTGGAGTTAATACAATTACTGAAAAGGAGATGTCCCTTTTCCAGAAAACACACACATCTGCTCTCTGGACTGCAGCAGAGGACCACATGGCCAGAGAAGGCTTCAGACTGGAGTCCAGTGAAAAGTATATAAAGCTTTGACAAACATTCTCATTTAAACTCTCTTATTCTTGTTAAAGGCTGTTCAGAGGTTCCTTAGCGAAAACTATTTGAAAGATAAACTATGACAATTAAAAACAATGGAAATGTCGAATTTAGTGTAAAGTTTTGAGATACCTTAAGATATGGGTTTGCTTTTCCTTCACTATTTTGAAAGCTTCTTTTTCTTTTGCATTTTGTAAAACAACGCTTTATAAATAAGCATCAGAAAAACCAATAGCTTGGCAGGGTCACTATAAAGGCACTACCTACTGGCTTCAATAATGCATGTTATTTAGGTGACCACTGGTATGTCACACTTCTTCCACAATATTGGTTGAACCAATGCTTCAAGTCACCTTCACTTTCTAAAGGCACGGTACTGTTTAATCATCCGGAGTAGTTGGGGTTGCCTTTTCAGCACATATAGAATTTTGACCAATCTATTCAATTCAAGGTTTCTCAATAAATGTAAGCGCTCCTTTTGCAACCCACGCGCCAGCACTATAATCACGAGCAAGCAAGAATTTTGCAAAGTACAAAACTTTATAAACATCAAAAACAATATGTTTAAGAACCTGGGTACTTCAGCAATTAGAATTCTACCACCTAACTCTGTCACTACAATGAGTAGTTATGGGAGAGTACATTAATAAAAGTGATTGCGTTAAAAAACTGTGGACTGCACTCTGCTAGTTATTCGTGGGCAGTTTAAGGCCCAGAGGGCAGGGAAGCAGGGAGGTGGGTTGTTGGACCAGGGATTTGATTTTGTTGTTTTTTATTGTAGTTTTTTCATCGACAACCAATGAAGGCGATGTAACTAAGACCAATAAGCTTTTACTTTGTTTTAATGCATACAAAGTGGAATAAGAGTGCCAGATCCTGAGTTGGAAGGTCAATGGGCTCGGCGACAAAGTCAAACGTAGTATAGTACTCCAATATATTAAGAAACAGGCCCCTGACATTGTCCTTCTCAAGGAGACACACCTAATGAGGCACTCATGTAAAGCTATGTGTAGGTGGGGACATAAATGAATAGCTCATGCAGGGTTTACCACGAGCTCAAGAGGAGTGGGGATTATGGTGAAAAAGACGTTTCCTATTAGTGGGAGTTCCACCTGGACTGACGATAAGGGCTGCTATGTCAGTGTCATGAGCACATGGGAGGTGACATATCATAACTTTGTTTTCTATCTATGTACCCTCTGGCCTCCAATCAACTACATTCCAAGACTTACGCACGGTTCTGTTGTCAGTGCCAGATGGACTGTTGCTACTGCTGGGGGGGGATTTCTATTCAGTGGTCTCGGGTACGCTTGACCGCCATCCCCAGCGAAATATGGGACCTTCCACAAGACAGCTGCTAGACTTCCTTGAGGCCCTGGGTTTGGTAGATACCTGGCGTATTTATCAACCTGAGACAATACAACACACCTTTCACTCTGGGGCACACCACAGCTTGTCCAGGTTGGACTATGTTTTAGTACCCTGCGCCCAAATCACACAGATCCACAAAGTCAAACATTTAGGGGCATTTCTGATCATTCAGCGGTATAGGTCCACATATGCCTAGACCAGACTAGAGAGGGTAGGACCGTCCCCATTAATCCCGGTCATTTTCGTGACCCCAAAATTTGGAAGGTCCTCTTCAAAGCGATAGATAACTATTTTTCTGAGAATGAGGGCTCAGTGGAATCCTCCCAGACATTTTGGGAATCCTTTAAATCAGTGACCAGGGGTGAGGCTCGCTCATTAATTTCGGGATAAAAGAAAGCCCAACAACAAGAGGTTTCAGATGTAGAGGACAAGATCTATCGCCTGGAGGGGGAACTAGAGAGGGGGACCACTCCAGAATTGCTCCACTTGCTGCGGCTTATATAGGATGAATATAGGGCGCTGGTGACTGATAGAGCTCAGGCCCTGGGTAGGGAGAAACTTGGTACATTATATGACCTGGGTGACATGGCAGGGAAATTAATAGCCTGGCTCATTAAAAAGGAATGGGCAAGCAGACTGGTTCCTACGTTGCGGGACACCGCAGGCGAGTGTATAGTGGATCCCCAGGAAATTGCAAATAGTTTTACACTGCACTTTGCTGAGGTATATACTGCAGTGGCACCATACACAGAGGAAGAATCTTCTGAGATGCTGCGAGACATAGCACTTCCCGACCTGTCCACTGTTGATCAACAGCTTCTAGATAGCGCTTTGACAGCGGACGAAGTAGCGCAGGCAATCCGATCATTGAATTTGGGGAAGGCCTTCGGCATCCCTATCGAACTATATAAACTTAAACCGGACAAATTGGCCACCTATCTGAAAGCTAGGTTTGAGGAGAGCATGGAGAGGGGGAAACTACGGACTGACCAATGGATGGCTACTATTGTGACTATCCACAAGGAAGGTAAACCCAAAACGGCCTGTTCCTCATATAGGCCGATTTTGCTTCTTAACGCAGAGTCCAAGATTCTCGCTAAGGTTTTGGCCAATCGATTGGTTAAAATCATATCCAGCCTCATACACCCGGACCAGTCCGGCTTTATACCCCACCGTAACACGGCGTTGAACCTGCGCAGAGTCCACAGTGTTTTGGGTAGAGCAGCAACAATACTGGAGCCAGCTGTTCTGGTATTCCTGGACGCTACCATGGCATTTGATGCTATCGAGTGGAAGTATCTAATGGCTGCGCTCCAAAAAAGGGGGCTTGGTCAAAACTTTATTAAATGGGTACATCTCCTGTATAATATCCCATTAGCTCAGGTGGTAGTTGACAACAACAAAAAAAAACGGACACTTTTAACCTTAGTCGTGGAACATGTCAGGGATGCCCGCTCTCTCCTCTCTTGTATGCCCTAGCATTGGAACCGCTTGCGGCATGGATCCGTAGGGACCCGGTTATACGGGGTCTATGTTGGTCCCCCGAATGGGAGGACCATATATCACTTTATGCAGACGATGTTTTGCTTTACCTGACCTCCCCTAGGAAATCCCCAATCGCAGTCTTAGACATCTTAGCAATATTTGGCAGGTATTCTGGATTCAAGATCAATTAGACAAAGTCTCATCTTTATATCCTTCAGGGAGACACTCCTGCCCTGCCCCAAAACTGTCAGATTCAGATCAGTACTATGGGATTCAAATATTTGAGTATATTTCTCTCCTTTGGTCCTACACTCCGATACAGCAGAAATCTGCTCCCTCCGATACTGAAGCTGAAGCGAGATATAGCCAGCTGGAAGACACTTCCCCTCTCCCTCCTGGGCAAAGCTGCCTTTTTTTTAAATGATGTCCCTGCCCAGTTTCCTCTATATTTTACAAATCACACTTGACCCAGTCCCGCCAAAATATTTTAAAGAAATTGAAAGTCTCCAGAGGGAATTGTTATGGAAAGGAACACCACATAATGCCCTCAACAAACTCACCTTAAACTGGTATGACAGAGACATCAGTCTCCCTGATATAAAGAAATATTATTGGGCTGCACTCTTGGCAGCTATTAACCATGGCACATACGGTAATTCGGATGACCCCGGGTTCCGTATGGATAGATGGCTCCTTCCGGGAGGTGGTTATAACAGGGCACTCTAATCGAAACCGACTAGATTTCATCTCACAGACCCTACTGGCCATTCCGTGAGGGTGTGGCATACAGCTACTAAATCCCTCAGGTGGGGGAACAAACTGATGCTGGCAACCCCCCAGTGGGCCTCGGAGCAACTGGGTGACTTGTGGAAGTCAAAGGGATTTAGTAAATGGGATTTGATTGGAATTTCCCGGATTGCAGACCCATGGGAAAAGGGGGATGTTAAAACTTTCGTGGCCCTCCAGAGTCAGTCAGTCATGAATACTTTTATTTGATTTCAATTAAAAAAATCATAAAAGGGTGGGGAAGCACCTTAAATAAAAATACATTCTAAATTTTAAAACAGAGGAATTTAAGACATTAAGACAATGCCGTTGATGGGTATGCTGGAACTATTTAAATTAGTGAATGATTTCCTTTTTATCCAGCTCTCTTGCTGCCATTTTGAGAAATGTTATTGCCCTACAGGACAGTTGGATTGATGACCCTCCAAGGCATTGGATGACAGCAGCTCTGCATGTCTGTATTTCTTCCTTCCTTAAGGCTTCCCGAAGGACCGTTCTTCGGGTAGCTGCTAGGGAGGGGCATATGCATAGCAGGTGTAAAAGGGACTCTTCCCGACCTCCGCATAAGCGACATTCCCTCCAGAGTAAACACGAACTAGCTGCCGCTGAATTTTTTCGCTACACCCAAGTTTGTCACGCGTTCCACTCTCTACTTCCAAGGGGTTCATCCCCTCCAGAGGCCTCTCCACTAGAAGATAGATTACTAGGTGGCCACCTCCCTGAGAAAACCATCTCTCTTATAGATAAAAAATTAATATACAATTTAGGTCTCAGAAACAGATGGGTGGCAGAGGGTATAGAAATGGATGATGAGGAGTGGCAAGATGCTGTGTCTTCCCGTAAAATGGTTACTATGCCGGCAAGGCTCAGACTAGTGCAGCTAAAAATCCTACTTAGGACATATATCACAGGACCCAATTTGGTGCAGATGGGTAGAGCATCCGAAGGAAATTGTCAGAGAGGATGTGGACAGCAGGGTACGTCATGCACACTGTATGGGACTGCACACACATTCAGACATATTGGAGGGAAGTACACAGAGTAATGAGTGCCGTGTTGGAAACTATTCTTCACCCGGAGGCACGCCGATGTCTTCTAAACATTTGGGAACCTACCGATTTGAATGCACATCAGACACAATGGGCTACATTGGGGTCAATGATAACAAAGAAATATCGCTCAGGCCTGGGGAGCAACACCACCCACAGTGGGAACATGGGAAACAAACCTAGACTGGTGCATGTTCTGGGAGAAGACAGTCTACGTGGCCCGTGGTTGCCCCAAAAGATGGTCATGGATTTGGGGGCATAGCATTCCTATATGGGGGATATATGCCCTGCTCCTCTCAATAGTGAAGCGGATGATCTACCTTCCCTGTGATTTATCCCAATGATGTAAACTGTAAATGATGATTATATAAGTCCGTCTAGCCTGCAATTACCTGGATTGTATCGTATGACTTGTTCTATATCAATGACTGTTAAATAAAAAGATTTATCATTTCGTGTGGCAGGCCCCATCAAGGTGCCTGCCACACAGTGCAGAGATTCACACAAACTCCCATTTCTCTATGGGAGCTTATGCTACAGCCGGTTTACAGCCGCAGCACAAGCTCCTATAGGGAAATGGGAGTTTGCAAATGCACCAATGGGCGGACGGTTCCAATATCGATGCCTCCACCTGCGCTCCATGAAGCCCTCCACAAAATAAAAATTGGTGGTGCCCCTGCCCCTTCTGGGGCATGGTGCTCCTTCAAGAGGCACCACAAGTATAAAAAATATATAACTAAAAAGCCCTTGCAGGGTATTCTGGGGCCCTCTTTGCCTGAAGCAGTGAATAATAAATGAATGGCTCCTGGGATGGCGTCCAAGAGACACTGCTTCCTTCGGACTCCCAGGAAATTGGGTACCGGGGCCTTTCAAAGGCTCGCTGAGGGGGGGCACCTACCTGCTATCCCCATAAATAAAAATGTATCAACCCCAGGGAATGGGATAACAGTCTTCTAAAGTCTTGGGGAGGGAGGTTGCCCTTACGGCCTCTCCTTTAAATATGAAAACAATCCTGGGGCTCCCCAAAGCATTTTAAATATTCAGGGAGGGAGAATGCACACCCTTATCCCCAAAATAAAGTTTTATGCTGACCCCGCCTGTGCCCTGGTCCACCCCAGGGGGCTTAAAATTCAAAAAGTGAGTGAGCACTGTGGTACAGTTTTTAAAAACCAAAAACGTTTCCGGCCCCTGCTGGTCCCTGTGGAACCTTTCCCACGAGCCCTAGATGGGCAGGCTATACCTACCCAGCCCCGCCATGATTTTATAAAAAAGTTTTACTTTTTTCAGGTTAGTCCCCGAGTTCTAAAATTTTTTATCTTAATTTCTCAAAAACTACTGAGCGGATTTACACCAAGTCACGAAAAGTATGCTTTCTGGGCCAAGATTTAGCTTTCTGCTAAATTTGGTGTCATTTTTACAATATTCCTATGGAAAATTGCATGGGGAAAATGCGTTTTTGGACATCCCTTTATCTTGGCCCACATTTGACAGATCACCGGGAAAATTTCCAAGAAGAAATTGAAGTGGATGAGACTTTTCCTAAAGTTTCAGAAAGATTAGTCAAACAGCGCCTAAGTTATCAGCAAACCAAAGAATCAATTTCCTTTGGTCTTAACTACAACTACCAGCCGCGAATGGCACTGGGAAAAATATATACATATCACTAAGCAAAATATTTTTGCTAGTCTTGAAAATCATACACTGCCATAGAATTCCCAGGCCCTGGAGGGAGTTACTCAGTGTGCGGATGTACTTGCTATGAAAGGGCAGAATTCCATCACTTGCAGTGAAGCTAGCTATCGGCTTAAGTACGCTGTCCTATTGCCCCATGCTATGTGCTACAGTGGATGACACAGCAACCAATGGACAATGAGGGCTAGCTGAAAACCTCAATATGTATATCAGAAATATCATTTTAGTTAACTCAAAAGGTCTTGGCACTCACCAGAACAAAAAATGAATCTAGAAAAAGAAAATATGCAGTCTAAACGTGATGGGCATGTACTTGCAATTGATTTATTTGCAGTTTTAAATACGAAAAACAAGACCCAATGGGTGGCACAGCACTTTACTTAAGAGTTGGTTTCTCACTGCATGGAAGCAGTTTACATTAGAGCATGGTTACACAGGAAAAAATACATTGGTGCAAGGAATCATTAAAGGAAAAATATAAAATCAGTGGGAGGGCCTTTTGCAGTGGTACTCCACACAATACGGTTGCTTTAAAGTTTCCTCATGGCCGCCAGATTTACAGGATAGTGTTGGCCTTGGACAGCAAACAGGAATAAACTACAACAACATCATTCCAATATTCCAGTCCAGCTTAGAAGCAGTAGCAACCTAGGGTACAGTGCACTGCAGATGAAGTGAGCATCAAGTGAGTAGGCTTGTAACATTGACTGGAGCTGCAGTACCCTTTACATTTTTTTCAAAGAGACAAAAATAAAAGGGAAATCTATAAAAAGAGAAAAAGGATAATTAAAGAATGGGCCTACCAAACCAGGCACTGGAATGCACTCATTTTCTGCAGCTGTGCAAATGGGATCCGACAAAATGCCACCACTCAAATGGAAACAGGCTAAGGGCTGAATTGATGAGGAATGACCCACAGCCCCTCTATGTAGGTATATTAACGTAGGTATTTATAATAAAGTCTTTCTTGATTACAAGGCTGGCAAAAAATAAACCTTGAGGCCCTCGAACAGGGTTTCCAACCTTTTCATTAATAAGAGGCACTAATGTTCAAGGAAAATCATGCCGAGCTACTATTATTATTTAGATTGTACACATCAGGCAAGATTGCATTTGTGGCTACCCTATGCAAAATTACCAGCCATGAGCATCTCAGTACTAGATTGCCAGCATTGATGTAACAAGCATTGGCAAAACCAATAGGTCTTGCCAATTGGGCAAGCGATTGGCTTTGCCAATTAGGTAGAGGTAGCCAAGTCAATGGGACATCAAAAGTAAAACGATTGCTATGAAGTGGGAAGTGCTGGCCACGTTACAGTGTTTTTTTTTCCTGGTGGCGGTTGGGTGGGGGGGTGGGGGGGGAGAAGGCAGATATGCACGTGATTAGGCAAAATGCAGTGGGTCGCTCACTGAGTCATTGGCTAATAGGCAAATAACTGCAAGCTGTATGACGTGGTGAAAATAGATTTGTTTTTGTTACAGAAATTTAGGAAGGATTTTTGATTACACAAGGAATTAAATGCCTTTTGTAGGTCAAGCCTAAAAAAAATCTATTTACTCACCTGACCGTTTTTTGGTCAACATTTAAAACCTAAACTGGATCACTAGTAGGTTGAAATATTTTCCCACTTCATAATTTATAGACTGCAGGTACAACTACTGGTGTTAAATAATATTCCGTCATGACCTTCAAACAAGGAAAGATGCATGTATAATTGTACAATTGTCCTTAATGCAGAGTGCCTTTGGATTAAAAAGTGGAGCCAGCTAAAACCACCCTGTGATTTGCGGTAAATTATCAAGACTTACCAGCCTTATTTGAAATGTAGTTTGGTTTCTGACAAAACAAAAAACCTCCTAGAAGCAGTGCCGAGAACAGCAAGTTCTGGCTTGTATCCATGCATCAATTTACAGTGTATTGTGGCACGTTTCAACTTTGAGTAACAGAATGCTAATGGAAAACAGGTAACAATGTGGATTCATTTCATAAAGTGGTTGCTTTACAAAATGGATAATGGTTTGTCACCATGTACTAGCTTCACGAACAGCATCAAACACCACTGTGCTTCCCAGCGCTGCACCACGATCCCTTCGAGGGGTGTCCCTGCCACAAGGGTGGCATGTGACAAACGAAGAAGCCTCATGGGAAGGACATTGTTTAACTAACGCCTATTTGAGGCACTCCCTTTTCTTCTCTTTCATGCCTATGGGTTTCCTTGGGTTGTTGTCAGGGTATTTCTCAGTGGACCCCAATATAAAATAATCTGGAGACATTCTCAGTGGTCACAGAAACAGAATGGGAAAGAACATCAAACAGGATTCCTCCTTGCCATATGTTCTCTCACACACTTCTAATGAGCAGTGTTCACACCGGAATCATCCAGTTTGCTATGACACAATCAGACCACGTGCAAAAACCTCATTCACTTGAACCAACTTTTCCCGCACAGGTTATATGAAAACCACATACCTCTCAAACTAAACCTCCAAGGCTCAACTGTTCTAGCTCCTTAAAATTCAAGTACCGCAATTCTCCACTAGTGGCATCTGTGCACTACCCAAATGCCAGATAACGTAACATTATGTGGCAGAAGAACGGGATTTTCTAGGGATCATGGAATCAGCCCATCTGGAGCCTAAGCCTTCCAGGGTGACAATAAAAGCTCCCTCTCTCTTTCCCCCCTTCATGAAAATGCATCTGGAGGGGAATTAAAATTACTTCTGAAGACCATTATGGAGACATCATCAAAACTCAAAATTTCAACTCCTTTGCTCCAGCAGACTCTATACAGGACATTCAGGGAATCTGATGAAGATTTTGGCCAAAGGTCCGAAAGCCGATTTGTGCCATTTGCTTCCATCCCTTGTATGTTAACCGGTCCCCCTTAAGAAAGTTCACAATTTGTGATACAAAAGCAGCCCCTTTGCTTGGTGCTTTGGAAATCCAAGTGCTGCCTACCAGGTGTTGGCATTTCTCAGAAGTCCCCACACTGACCGTGGTCAAGAACAGCACAATTTATCAAGTTCCAGAAGAGGGTCAGTTCAACTAAGAAGATAAAGAGCAGCTCATGTTGTACCGTTTGACAGATGAGGCGTTTAGCCACTATTCTGGCCATTTTGATATCAGGATTTAGACCGTATAAATGACTTTGCATGTTTCTTACTTTTGTAGGAGTTGGGTAAATCAAAGTCAGAGAATTAGAGGTCAACCAGACGGAACTACTAAAAAATACTGGGTGAACATCACACTAAAAAATACTCATGATTGGAGTGGCAGTTTCTGCACCACAATACACAGTGTGATTGTGGGTAATGCACTTCCTCAGTGGTGATCTGAGCCCAAATTCAGAATGTTTTGGTGCCTTGTTTTAAGTATTTACATACAATAAAAAAAATATCTTTTCTCAAGAAGTAACATAACACCTTTATCACAGGGGGCCACTCCTGCACGAGCAGTACTTGAAACTAGAGAAGAAGAATATATGTCTGAGATTTAAGTGTGTCACTGACATGTTCCACTAAATGCGGGCAGGTTCATCTTTGATGCAGCCAAAGGAAGAGTGCGGGGATTTCATGGCCTTGGTCAGAAACGATCCCATGTAGCTGATTTAAAGTAAGCCCATTTTAGTTCAAAAAGCAATGCAGCAATAAAACAAGCATTGGCAAATCCAATAGGACTTGCCTGCCTATAAGAGAGCTACTGGGTTTAGCAATGTGTTTTAGCCATGTTGTACACTAACGTGGCTGCTTTTTAGTATGGCAAAAAGTTAGTGGGGTGGAGCAGACTGAAGAGGGGTAGGTTGCAGGTTTTTTTTGGGGTGGGTGGAGGGGGTAGAGTTGGGTAGATTTGGAGAAGAGTGTGATAGATTGGGGTAGTTGGAGTGGAGTAGCAAAATGAAATTTTTGTTATTTCCATTTTAAAAATGCCCAAGTTCAAAAATAGAACCAAGTGAAGCTGTACTTTGCCGCTGACCGCGTACCACGCAGGGGGACATTAGCGAGGCAGCACTCTAGTACCATTCGTCGTAGCTCCGGCTTATGAATGGGGGGGGCGTGGTTGGAGGTAGGCAGGGTTCCAGGCCCCTCCACGCGTCGCCAGGCACCCGGCCAGGGCTGAGCTTACCTGCTGCGAGGGGCGTACCCCCTGTTTAAACCTTGGCTGCCCACGGCTCGGCCTCTTTGGAAGCTGTCCGCCCGCTGTTCCCACCCTTACCCTTAACCAGCAGCTCGAGAGGCGGTACAAAGTGATAGAATGTTGCAACGTTGTTTTTTGTGTTGCAGGCGGAGTTACAGGGCAATCTGGAGGCAGACGGGTACAGTAAGGGTACCTCTGCCTGGCACAGTAAGGGTGCCTGAGCCAAGGACCAGGAGCCGCAGGAGGTTCCGGGAAACCGCGACGGCGCCCCGTTAGTCCTTCGGGCGGTCGGGGGGCCTAAACCGACCGGGTGTGTGCCACACCGCTCCGCCCCGACAGGGGGGCGGGAGTATAACGAAGATGGCAATGTGCTGCACGATCCGAGCATCGACTCACCGTGCAAGACGGCTCTTTAGGCATGCGGGACAGCGAGGGGCTGCCTGCTTTGGATCGCCCATAAGATGACGCACCTAATCGTCATACGTTTGTTGTATGAAAATAAACCTGCAGCAGTTCTTTCCCATACTACGTGTCCAGAGTATCATTTGGGTTAGAATTGTGATATGTGTAGTGGGTGGGAGCGAATGACGGTATGGGCACTAGTATGCTGTAGATGTAAAGAACCTCTCTATTCAGTCAGTGTAACATACTTTGTGCACTCTGATGGTTACACAGTTATAAAAAAATAAAAATAACCATATTAAAGCGTGCATCTGGAATACAGGCATTTTTCTTTTGTGATTTTGTAGCGGTGTAATCGTTACTCCAACTATCTTATTTGAAGCCTGAAACAATAACGCTTATAATCACAAAATTGACAAGCGTGGGGGATGAGAGGTTAATCACCCCATCATTGGACAAAGGTTTGTCAACATTTACTAGCTTCATGAACAGCATCAAACACCACTGTGCTTCCCAGCTCTGCGCCACAATCCCGCCGAGAGGTGTCACGGTCACAAGTGTGGCGTGATCCTCATGGGAAGGACAGTTTAACCAAGGCCTACTTGAGTCACTCCTCTTTCCTTCTCCCCATTGCTTCTGGGTTGGCCTCCTCCAACTGTACTGAGTTGTCTGGGTTTCCATGTTTTTTTTGCAGGGTGTTTCTCAGTGGATCCCAATATAAAATAATTTGGAAACCTCATCAGTGGCCATACCATTCACTGGCAGTTAAGAAAATTGCTATTTGCGTCACTGGATACAGCAATCAAGTGCTGGCAGCTGTTGAATTGTTAAAGTGGTGGGTCAGAAACTATAGACGCGTGTTACCTTAATCGAGCAAATCCATCGAGCAAATCCAGTTTGCCTAAAATGGAGGAGAGGCCACCAAAGGGCTCGTATTCAATAAGTGTGAAATGTTCGAAATACGGACTTTCTGTACACATCAAACTGTTTCCCATCTGCAGAACAGAAGAGAAGAGGGTAGATCTAAAAGCAGGTAATTGCTTGGAATTCCTGTGAATTCCTCCAGCTGCCGAACTGCCCGATTTGTGGTTTAAACAGCACCTGTAAAAATAACTAATCAGACAATATGTATTAGAGGAACATGTTTAAAGTAATCATTTACAGTGGCATTACAACCCTTTGGCTCTGCCAACATTCTGCACGCTTTACCTAGCGCAGAGCCTTTTGTGTACCTACAGCCAAGTCTTGAGGGCTTTGCAGCAGGCTGAACAAAAAGATAGCAGAAAGCTGCATCGAAGAAGCTCACATGCTTCCCTTGATGGTGCAGCTGTTTTTGGTGAGAGGCACGCGGCAGTATCATCCAGGCAGTCTTTCTTGTAACACCCACTGCACTATGGGGGAGTACAATCTGCTGAGCAATAAAAGAACTAGTGACGTGGCACTCTATCACGCTGGGCTTCATTCAGCCAACAAGGCCGGGTCAGGAATGAAATCATCACCCGGGACGTGCGCACAAACACAGGGTCGGCCTGCCAGTGCCTGCCTGTCTGCCCCCTAATTGGAGTTTAGATCAGGCAGCCAGGGACTGATACATTGACCAAGACTCTTTGAAATACTGGAGAAAAGTGTTAGAGGGCTGCAGATCCCAGGAGCCGTGCCCGAATGCACCAGCCATCACTGCAATCAAGCCATTTAGCCACGTATGTTAGAAAAGAGGGTATAGGTTGCTATATCTTCCTTTTTAACGCACACAAGACTTTCTCCCGTCTCGATTATTTCTTACTTCTTAAAACTGGGAGTCAAAGGGTACTCAATGCATGAATCTAAGCATGAGGCCTATCAGGTCACTTGCACATACAGATAGACCTCGCTGTGGCTCCTCCGCAGCCCACGGCAGGATGGCGCCCGAGTCACTGGTGCCTGTAAGATGGGGATTTTTGTAAGGCCTACTAACACATGGTGGAAAGAAACGTATAAGAAAACTGTGGGTCGGTCGACTCCTTGTGCATCCATACCTGAGTTCCTGTGAATAGAGGGATGCTCCCGCCGTGCCCTACCAAAATGCTGTAGGCCCACCTTTAAAGGCGCATCACCAATCCGGACCTGCTGAAATACTACAGAGAAGCACACCTACTGATACTTATTGACCGGTGGTTCGAGGTGGTTGATGATCCGGCATACGCAGCGGTGAGTTGGGTCCTGGGTTGCAACAACCTCCGACACTTGCTATATGGTGGTGCTTTGCCACACACTATGCTCACCTCCACGAGGGTGGTACTGACTATATGGAAAGAGGCCACGAAAGCCACAGGATGGGCTGATATTGGAGACGCCATTATGTAGGAGGACTAGTCTTCTCCAGGTGTCAGTACTGTATGGTTTTGCGAGGCGGGATGCCCTTGGCATCAAGATGTTGATAAACATTCTCACAAATGACTCCCCAAAGGCTTTCTCAGAGCTGCAGGTGGAATACCAAATTCACCGCTCCCATTTTTTTCGATATCTCCAGTTTCAACACGCCCTCAAACCCTATTTGCCCGAAGACGCTGAAATCCCAGCTTATTCACTCCTGTCGGCAAAAATTATTCTCACTGAATTAAACACACAAGCAGTTGGTACCATATCAAACACTTATGCCTACAACCAGGTCCTATGGCGACAATGAGGGAAGCATGGTCCAGGGACCTGTGCCAACTTAAAGATGATGATTGGCGGGAAGCAGGGGCGGCCCAGAGATATTCAGTGGTGGTCATTCATTTCCATCTTATCCAACTCAAAACACTGCACCGCATGTACCTTTCAAGGAAATGGCAACTCAAAATTGGGCTGGTAGGCTCGGGGAGTTGTCAGCGCTGCAGTGCTGCTAATTTGGACTTACTACACTCTTTCAAGAGCTATCCTCTCATCACATTTCTGGGAAGGAGAGCTGGGGACTCGGAGGATGGTGCTGGGCTGGAGGGTGCCTGGGGAGTCAAAACTGGTCCTACTACATATTACAGATGAGGTGGAGGTCAACAGATATCAGAGGGTACTGCTTTGGTTGGGACAGCTAGTGGCCCAGCAAGACATTGCTAAGGATTGGAAGAATATAGGGGCCACGTCCTGCGAGGGGTGGAGCAAAGGGCATACGTTCTGTATGGGCCTAGAGCGTCCGGTATACCAGGCTAAGTGGTGCCCCTGCAAGTATTTCAAAATTTGTAAGGACTGGAAAGAAAACGGAGGGGTTTAAATTGAACCTTGCCCATCTAGGCCTTCAGCTAAAGACAATGAGTCATACTTGTTCGAGGCAATACCACACTGAGACCTAAAGGGGGATTCCACTGGCCCCATGCCCCCTTGGCTTTTACTGTAATATGGTTAACGGGCTATGGCTCTCTGATGTACAATGCTTGTTAGAAACGGGACCCTGGCCGGCCAAGACTCCCGTCGAGGTCAGTCAGGGATCGCCATTTCTAAAGTCAGGGCAAGGGAGTCACACACCAAGGTAACCCCCACTCGCCCTCTAGGTAACGTGGCGCGAGCAGTCTAGGCTAAACTTGGAGGCGGTATGAGTTAAGTATTTGCGCACGCACCCCAGCAACAACACCCAAGGCCCACCACAAAGAAAGACTCCACACAAGGATATATATAAAAAATAGCCTTTGTATTATAATAAACAAAACACATTAGATAACACACGCAAACTGTACAATGTGCCAGAGGCACGGGCAGAATTTACAAGGGGAATTATGTACAGGACAGGGCCACATGGACCACTGTCAGGGGTAGGCACTTGTCAGAAAATAATACTGGTAGATATACACTTATGTCGTAAACATAGAATGAGTAGCACCAAAATTATAAATGCAACACACATCCAGTAATCACTGGAACAGAGTCAAGACCTCCTACGCAACCCTAAAACACTGTAGGCAATTACGCAGGTAACTAGGACCTTCTCAGCAGGACCTAAGGAAGGAATACCAACACCTAAGCAATTCACTCTTAGCAAAGGGAAGGAAACCTATACATAAAATGAAACATCAACAATCCTCTATGCAGGTCACATTTAGCAGAGTGGATAAACCTAAACAATCCCCTATGCAGGTCACATTTAGCAAAAGGGATAAACCTAAACAATCCCCTATGCAGGTCACATTTAGCAAAAGGGATAAACCTAAACAATCCTCTATGCAGGTCACATTTAGCAAAAGGGGATAAACATGAAATACCTAATCAGGTCACTTTTAGAAAAGGTAAGCGGACATAAACAATTGCACATGAGGCATTAAACACAGAGGTGCAGATTAGAACATTTTGCGCAAGAATTATATAGCAGAAATTACAATGCGCGGGGTGCACATAGCACAACACTCACAAGGTCCCTCAGGCCAACTGGCCTCGAAAGGGGCGGAATGCCCTGAGTCTCAGTGTCAGGGAGGTCTGCGCAAGCAGGACAAAACACAAAGCCTAAACGTGGCAACTGTCCACTAAGTGCTGGACAGTTGTAAATACAGATGCCCAATGTTGGAGCCAGGAGGGCTCAAGAACCAAGTGGGCAAGGAGCCTCTCAGGGGCTCACAAAGCAAATGTACAAATAGAGTTTCAGCGCTCTAGACAAGGAATATGCCCCAGAGCCTCGCTCAGGGCTCACACAACAAAATAGGCAAGCACTAAAGAGCTCAGCGCTCTAAAACGATAAAAATGCGGGCGAGGAGCCTCCCGGGGCTCGAGAACAGATGTGCCCCCACAAGCTTCTCTGGCTCGCAAATCAATTGGGCAGGTGGAGCCTCTCGTGGCTCAAAGATACAGTTAGGGCACGGAGCCTCTCGGGCTCTAAATAAACAAATTGCCCCCAGGAGCCTCGGGGCTCCTAAATCCACACTGCGGCCACGTTGGAGTCCCTCACGGGGGACTCGAGAACCACACAAATGCCCCCAAGAGCCTCAGGCGGCTCTCCTCACTTGGGCCTCGCTCGGCCTGCACACGGACGGGGAGGGGCGGCACCAACAACGTGCCCCGACGCCCTCCTCCCTCCCTTCACTCACCGGCTGTCTCGCTGGGGCTCCTTCGCACCACGGAGCCCTGCCGGTGTCATCAGCTGTTTCTCCCTTCGCTTCGGGAGCCTCCGGACGGCAAGGCAGGCTACTTCCTGCTTCTTCCTCCTCGATGACGCGGTGGAAGGCTCGGCCGGCTGGGCCAATCCCAGCGCGGCCGGGCGTTGACGTCAGCGGCTGCTTCCTCTCGTCCCCGGGCTGCAGCGGTGAACACGGGGCAATGCCGGGTGGGCACCGGCTTGAAATAAAATCAGCACAACGGGGCAATGCCGGGTGGGCACCGGCCTCTAATTAAAAATAAAGCGAGGTGGGCACTCGCTCGCCCAAAAATCGGCAATATCGGTTCCAATGCCGGGTGGCACCGGCAATGCAAATAAAGCGCTCCCAAGCGCTGAAGGTCGAGGCACAGCGCTCTCAAGCGCCAAGGGAAGCGCACTCGGCGCTTCAAGGAAAATAAAGCGTGCCTAGCGCTATAAATCAAAATCAGAGCGCCTCCAGTCACAGCAAAGCTCCAGCAGGATCTGGAGGCAGGCAGAGGGGCAAGGCAGGGCCAGAGCCAGCACACTGGGTCTCCAGGCAGGGAGACAGCCAAGTGGCGGTCCTCTTGGCCCCTGCAGCAGCCCCCTCTGGCAAGATCCTGGAAGGAAACCAAAGACAGGACAAATTGTATGGGGACACAGCCCCTTCTTATACAGAAAAACCCCTTTGTCTCAGGGTGCAGGGTGGGGGAAAACCAGTCGCAGCTGGTTCTGAAGTACTCTGTTTACCTCAACCACCCTCTCTATTCACTGGCAGGGCTAGGGCCATCAGTCGCACTACAGGGGGTGGAGCCAGCATTGTCTGGGGAAAGTCCAGGCCCATCAGGGACCAGGGGCACTCCTCCCAAGCCATCAAGCATGCTAATCTCACACTCACCACCGGGCAGACCCATCCAGCCTTCCTGGAGCCAGGCTCACCAGCCAGCTCCAGCCAATCACACTGCAGACATATTTTACAGTAATATGCCTAGTACTAGAAATGGCATTTCTATTCATGACACACACATACCACATACACCATTGCAAAGCATTCATTCCCACGAACACGTACATACCAAATTCGAGCATGCACTCCCCACACATCAGGAATTACTAGGGACACAGACATTCCCCATGCATCCCTATGGGAGAGCAGGCCAGCCTAACTACATGCACGCACTTTACTCTGGGACACAGAGAAAAAGTGCGCACAGACCAGAAAATCATCCACGCATATCACAGATTAAAAGCAAAAAGATTAGGGGTGAACCTGCCTTAAGGGCCAAGTCCAACAATGCTCAGAATGGAATCGTACAGTGATGGCGACGACTGGTGTATGTTTTGTACCAGACCTGGCTTTTGTTTTGGCTAAAATGCTAATAAAAAGTTTACAAAAAATAATAATAATAATAATAATAATAATAAAGGACCACCAGCAGAGGCAGGCATCTGGCCTGCACTTTCACTGGGTCGGTCACCTCTACATATGGTTGGAGCCATGTCCTCTGTCAGTAGTGCTTCTAAAAGCTCTTCCTCTCTTGATCACAAAAGGTCTTGCTACAGCTGTACTCCCAGGATAATAATAATAATCCACATTTGTAAAGCGCACAATCACCCGTAAGGGTCTCTAGGCGCTGGGGGCCGTCAGGAAGATTAAGCAAGCTATTGCCCAGAGTCACATGGTGCTGGGCTAATCTGCCGCCGGCCCTGGGGATTGAACCGTGATCCCCAGATTCCGGAGTCAGTCACCCTGGAAGGGGCAGCAGTGAACCAAAACTGCAAATCTCATTTTCCTATTCCTTATATAAGGCTGTTAAACACAAAATAACGCAAAGGGGCTCAGAAAAAAATGATTTTTTTTTTAGGTGAAAACTTCATTTGTTTTCAGAAGTGGGACAGTTATAATGTAAACAACAGATCAGTACTTGCTTTTGAGAGAAACCCATTATAAGAATGAGGTTGGCCCAGTTTTACTTCCATCTGCATTCTGGTGATGACCGAAAAGAGCCATCCAGCACCTATGACCTAGGGATGCACCACTGAAGACATAAATAAAGGGAGTGTGGTTGCTTGGGGTCACTCCCACAAAGCAACTAATAAATGTGGAGTACTGTTTAAGGCGTCATAACCTGGTCCCCTCCTGGAGACTGAGGATGGTGATGATCCTTGCAGTCTTTTAAATTAGATATTACCCTGCAGCCACGAACAATGCTCCAAGCCAGCTAGACCACCAGCCAAATTGACATTGCAAGTGGCTGCATGCTCACTTCACTGGTGCAACCCATCACTTCCGAAGACATGGCCTATTTCACCTTAAACCTGAGTGCATTGAATTACCGCCAATCTCCACTGTGTTAGAGCTAAGAAATATGGCAACAGCAGAAGATGTGTGGACCATTGCCATCAAGTGTCGATGAGCTAGTGAACTCCTGTAGTGTTACCAGAGGTCATGACCACAAGAAAGGAAAAAAACATTAGACAAGCAGCGGACAGCAGAAATCACACTGTGTGCACCACATTAAAGCACAGGAGAAGGACGGAACTGAGGGAAAAGAAACACGAGCATTCACCCAAACGAGATGAGTGGAATTCAAGAAGATAGACAAAATAAAAAACAAAAAAAGAGATGTTAACTAAGAGGAAGGGAAAGGAGGATAATAATTGCAACAACTTACCTAGACTATGAGAGAATGCAGAAATAGTCAATAATGTTCTTATATATATTAAAGCAATTGAGAAGATAGTAACAGGATTAATAGGTACTTCTAATAATTCACAGTGCCGCTGCATGAAGTGGAGTCATTTTTGTACTGTATTATTTAGTGACTCCACATATTTCTTTTATGGCATTGTGTGGTACCTTGTCAAGAACGATACGTGCTATGCACTTACAATCTTTCGACAAGGCACAGCTCTACTTTTTTCCCCCGAAGGCAATTAACTTCATACCTGCCATGTAATTTCTCGAGCCCTAGGTAAGAACTACACAACTAACAACACATTTCTGTCTTGGATATCCTTTCTCACGACTGAGCTTGGTTCTTTCTTTCAATTGTTATTATTTTTCCAAGACACACGGATTGGACTTATTCTCGATCCTATCTGACATGAACAACAACAAGTCATCATTGACTTTCACAACTTCATACTGAGCTACGAGAAAGAGTGTTTGTCTGTTCGTTTGCCCAAAACTGTCTTAAAACTCTTACATGGCTATTCTGCCTCCCCTAATAGAGCGATCCTTTCTCTATATTAGTCAAGGCCGCATGTACCTTTTGCTATGTGTGCCTGTCTAAGTCGCACATTACAGATGCCTTATGCATTAGCTCTAGGTCGTTCTTGTGGAATTTCAAGACCACCACATCACAAGTATTCTCCAAGTAATAGAGTTATTTGATTTTGATCACATGTGCTCAAACCTCACTGAGCATGCTTTACCTTCACCTGCCAGGCACAGAATTGCAGTGCCCACTTGGAAACATTGGATCAAGGTGTATATGATGAATAGATAATGGCGATTTAAATTTTTTTCTTTCTTCCCTCTTTTTTTATATTTCTTACTCCCAGTTACCCACTTGTATCCAATATTATGTATTTGGAATGATTGTACAACCCCGAAGAAGCTCCAGGCCTCCAAGCCAAACAGGAGGGGGCGGGGGGGGGGGGGGTATTGATGTGTTGGCTGTTACTCTGAACTTTTTCTTCAAAATATTAAAACAATTAAATGGTTGGAAACATTTTTTTTCTTTGAAAAAAAAGAATTGTAATTTTCGTACTTTCTATTGATTGTTATTATGTTACTGCCTTCACAATTGCTCCAATACATAAGAACATTTTTGACTATTTCTGCCGTCTCTCAATCTACTTTTGATTTGGTGGGCTCTAGGAAGGCACCAACATACGGGGAATAGTCAAACACCTATTGATTGTAAACCCAATCCCAGGGGCACAGGTCCTTGGAGTCCGGAAGGGCTCCGTATTCATACTGGGCAAAACAAACCTATAAATGGAGTTTTCAACACATGCTAAGAAGGAAACCAAGTGACAGGAAAACGCGGCTCTATGACTCCAATGGGTATTGCTATTTCAGCAGGTACGAACAAACAGATAAGGATAACTCAACGGACCCAATCACAATGCTCAGGACCGTCAAGCATGGCCTAAGACACCAGCATAACGACCCAATAACAGAAATCATCCCAGATGGCCCAAAAGCAGAGGGTGACCAAACATGCGCCCATGAGTACACTGCTACTCTTTATGGAGTTGGTTGATCCGGCTACTGTTGCCATCACTGGAAAACATGGGCTGGCGGACTGAGCAATTATTTGCAAGTCACTAGAGAGATGGTTGGCATAGTGAAGATCTCTCTGCTACTGCTCTTCACTGGAGAAAAGGTATACAAACTATTTGAAAACTCCCTGCGACAGGAGCTGACCAAGACTACGATGCTGCAACAGCTGCATTGAATGCAGACTTCGACCCAGAGCTTAATCCATACTGGGAGACTTAACAGAAGGAAGATAAGATGATGCAATGGTTCTATGCTAGTGTTGACCAATCAAGAGAGATGAAAGCACATATCATGTCGTGGTACAGGTGTTTAGTCCTGAGACACTTAATATTGTATCAGCCAAGCACAAGCCTAGAGGATATGCTAATACAGGCAAGATCTCATGAACTGCTGAATGGCAGAGCCGAAGGAATGGTGTCACCCTAGCACAAGGAACCACAGACCCCAAGTAAAACTAGGGATGTAAGTTTAAAAAATAAAATCAGTCAATGCTATACAAGCCCTAGTACATCAGATGGCTAGAATGCAAAACAATACAATGAATTGATGCTGGAATTGATGCTGGAAATTCCCTGACCAAGGCAAAGCATGCTTAAAGTGTTGCAAGGCTAACCACCTCACCTGAATACAGCAAGAAGGACAAAAAGAGCGGAAACTCCCTGCCCCAGCTCTATGACGAAAGAATCTGGATGAAGAGCAACCAGTCACAAATAGGGCCACAATGCCTGACAGACTGTGCACATTTGAGGAAGACGAGGAGGAAATCTTTCTAATATCTTGCACTAAGCAGGAGGCAACGTCAAACTGTGTGATGGCCATCGCATACATGCAGTAACCAGCATTAATCAACACTGGTGTATCAATCAGTGTAATGAACAGTACCAAGCCCTTCAACTGAAGCCCATGTTAACCGCAACAGCCCTAGGATCTATAAGCTTGTGGCAGGAGCCTTTACCACTGTCGTAGGCATTGATGTAGCCATTGGAAATTGGAGTTTTGAAACTCAAGCCTGCTTCCATGTCACCACAGAAGAAGAAGGTGGTAGGCACTTAGGATTCTATATGATCAAGGACCTGGGCTTAGTGTTCTTCACCTAGAGACTGGAGTAGTGTCAAGTGGACAACATCCTCAAGGACTTTCCACAATTGTTCCATGAGCTTGGGTGTTGAAAAAAGCCCACCTATCAAGCTTCACCTTGACAAAGAAATCAGACTAACAGGCCTAAGGCTGAGAAGGGGGCCATTTCTTCTATGCCAGCTCGGAAAGAAAAAACTACAGGAACTGGAAAAACAGATATGATTGAAAAAGTGTCAGGGCCTACCCCATGGGTGTCAGGGCCTAACCCATGGGTGTCTGGGCCTAACCCATGGGTGTCTGGGCCTAACCCATGGGTGTCTGGGCCTAACCCATGGGTGTCTGGGCCTAACCCATGGGTGTCTGGGCCTAACCCATGGGTGCCTGGGCCTAACCCATGGGTGCCTGGGCCTAACCCATGGGTGCCTGGGCCTAACCCATGGGTGCCTGGGCCTAACCCATGGGTGCCTGGGCCTAACCCATGGGTGCCTGGGCCTAACCCATGGGTGCCTGGGCCTACCCATGGGTGCCTGGGCCTAACCCATGGGTGCCTGGGCCTAACCCATGGGTGCCTGGGCCTAACCCATGGGTGCCTGGGCCTAACCCATGGGTGCCTGGGCCTAACCCATGGGTGCCTGGGCCTAACCCATGGGTGCCTGGGCCTAACCCATGGGTGCCTGGGCCTACCCATGGGTGCCTGGGCCTAACCCATGGGTGCCTGGGCCTAACCCATGGGTGCCTGGGCCTAACCCATGGGTGCCTGGGCCTAACCCACTTACGTCTGAGAAGGTGTAAACGCCTCAACTTTGGAATATTGGAGGCAGCTAAAGTGTTCCAGAATACTATACAGAAGACAATTTAAGGACTGAAGGGTGTGGAACATTAGAGAAGACATCCTGATATATTCAATCATAATACCTGATCATCACCAAGACCTGTGTGGAAGATTAAAAGGACAGACAGAACAAGAACCGACCCTATAGAAGGACAAGTGATCATTCTTTGAAAATCCAGTTTTTACACCATTTAGTGAGCATGTATCACCACTGTCTCCACAGCCCCACATAATGTTTAGTAGGCACACATGTGACATCACCTAGGATGTTCCCACCCAGTGTCTGGCATCTCCTGACATCATGAGGACCGAACAGCGACAGAAGGAAACCAACGACTGGGTGAGCCAAACCCGGATGGCCTGAGACCCCAAGCTAGGTGTGTGAAATGGAGTGCTCACAGGAGACCGATATCCCTGGTGAAAGTTTAGAACCCTTTCAAAAGGACCCATGGACAGTGTAAAGACCTAGAGTAACAATGATTTCGCCATCCCCAGGAGGAGAAAAGCGACAGCAAGAGTTTCCTGGTTCAAGAGACTACCGGCAGCAAAAGACAGCTGGAATGAGGAGGAAGAGACGCTGGGCGTTACTGAAATGCCCATGACCCACGGAGGGCACAGAGTCCCCGACAATAAGAGAAGGGAGTTCAGCTGCCACTGCTTAAGTGACAAGTGGGCACAAAAATTAAAGGGAATATCCGAGGGTGCCAGTGGACGAAAGAAGCCTTGGAGAGAGAGAGAGAGAGAGAGAGATCCAAGTACAATTCAAAGTTAGAGATACAACATTAGGCCACACCCATCCCCCAGTCCAGCACTAAAGGACTATTTCTGTATTCTCCAATGGGAGTCGCACCAATAAAACCAGGGGCACACCTAAAGTGGAGAGAGATGTAGGGAGCCACTCTTCCCCTATATCTGTGAGGCATACACAGCAGGCATCCTGATGGCTGGGCGTGGCATAGAGGAGTGCGCTGTTCTGGGTCACTTATAGAAAGCAACTAATGTCTGTGGAGTAGTGTTTGTGGGCCAAAACCTGGGGGCCTTCTCGGCTACTTTACAGTGACGTAATGTAAACCTCCGAATATAATGTGAGATGAGATCTAAAACTATACGAACCAAAATGCACAGAGAAAACACTGGACTGCGCTGGCTTCTGACAACTGCTCTAGATCAACCGGTCATAGCCAAATGTACACAATAAAAAACAATTTCATTCGACCAAGTCGTTTGTGAATGCACATTCCTACTGACATGACACGTGCTCACAGTTACTGCAGCGTCCGTAAGGCGCAATGCTGCGAAGGCTGTATCAATGCACGACAAAAGGTCCCAGTATACCACAAACGGACCAATGGAGGAATGCTGTCTGTCTCCCATGCCCAGGCAGCCCATGCAAAAAAGCAACAACGCACAATGTGCTTTGCCAAAGGCTGGCAGGTGTCCAAAGACTCGTAAGTGGGATAGATCCAGCCAAGAGTGCAAGAACTTCGCACTTTAGAGAAGACACACCTTTACTGCGCGGTCATTTTACCCTCTCCCTTCCTTCCGATTAGACTACAGCAACATGCAATGGTTGTCTCCCGTGCACATGAATTATTAGGCAGTAAAACCCAGGAAGACGGGGGCGCTGGCACCAAGCAGCCAGTCCGCAGTGGTGTAGGATGGAATAGAGAAGCTTTGTAGCACCCTGGGCACAGCGTGCCCTCCGGGTAATGCATACAATGCTCAGCTGTCCCAGGGATGCATTGTGAACAGGGAGGAGTGTGGGGGTGGCACCGGCAGACATACCTGTACAGCTCCCCAGCGCCCCGCTCCTGGGCTCCCCTCAATGATGGAGGCCGCCCTGGGCCCGAAGGCGCCGCAGTGAGAGGGCTGCCGCAGCCTCCCCGCCCGGGCACCGCACGGCTCAGGAACGGGCGCTGCTTGTAAACAGAGTCACCGGCGGCGGCGGCCCCAGCCTGCGAGAAGGAGGCGGCGCCAGAGAGTGATGCTGTAAGAGGGCCGGGCCGCCTAAAGGTGCTCTGGGAAAACAGCGCAGCTGCTGGCTGTGCTTCACCTCTGCACGCGCGGGGTCTCGCTGCACCTGACCTGTGCGTCGAGCAGATGTGCACCGCTCCCCGCAATCCGGCCGCGTAACCAACGGCACATTGTATCCACGCGCACTCGTTTTTCGCTCTCTCTGGATTTCACCCGTGCCCTACACACCTGCATCCCCGCTCTTTACTACCTCACTCCCTGCGCGCACGATCTCCTTATTTGAACCTCTCGCACTCATGCCTTGCGGTTCACCTTTGCACGGCGTGCACAGTACTTCAGCTCCGAATTTCCGTGGCGTGCACTTCAGCTATAAACGTAACCCCATATACTTCCGGCCTGCCAACACTTACGCAGAGGCTTGGCACCTCACTCCCGCACTTGATGCCCATTGCCAATGTCGTCCATTCCCTGCACCTAAGTTTGATACACTCTCGTGAGTTTAATATGGACCCTCCCCCCCCCCCCCCCCATTCGCAGTGTGCCTACAAAGAGCATCCATAGCGAACTTCTTAGACATGATAACAGTACAGTGGATCAGCCATTACATAATAGAATAATCTTTATTTTTGATTCAAGCAGACTGAATTAGAGTTTGGCTCACGCAGACGAACCAACCCTCAATCTGTAGCCAGCACAGGGGGACCCTGCCGAAAATGTACTTTTTTCCTTTCATACCTTGTATTATCAGGGGCGGGGAAACCCATATAACAATTGTTTTTCTGTATGTATTGTATTGTATTGTAATTGCATTTATACAGCGCTTACTACCCCTGACGAGGCGTCAAAGCGCTTTTTCGGCGGGTAGCACACTACTCCGGGACCCATGGAGGATTAGTGTTGACTTATTATAGTGAAACATGCAAGTACATTTTATGTGGTGGATAGGTTAGTCAGTTATTTGGATATGAAATGATAGCAGAAGGATAGAGGAGGACAAAGATTTGTATTTATTTCTCACTTGTTGACGCACGCTATTCTGGAAGCCTATAAAGGATTATTGGTGAATTAATGAGAAAACAGAATTCGATTTAGGCCTAGTAAAACATGTAGTCACTTTTAGTAATTAGCGTTATGTACCTATCAGGCCAATATATGGATTCTACCACTAATAAGCACGCAATATATAATAACTTAGGGATTAGTATAAGCCATATTACACATTTTTGCATATAATCATAGGCAATACAGCTTGACTCGACCAGCGCTTGAGGTTCCGTGGCAATTGTAAGCGGTGTTTTCGACTCGCACGAATATGGTCGAGTCTGGTATCTACGAACCGCAAATGACGAGTTTAGTAAGTGTGCGCAGTTTCGCTGTGCTAACTTTAACCGTTCGTTTGCTATGTGGGTTTTTCATCTGTACCCACGGGTTCCATCTTAGATACGGCATCCATTTTGTCTCTTGCCCTCAAGTAGCCAGCGAACGGACGCTGTCCGCTTCGTGACCCTGGGACTCCCAAGATATTTGCGGAAGACACATGTTCTTTGTAAGTGTCTTTATGACAAGGGGGATGATACTGTAAGGCAGATGGCCCCGCTCGAGGCTCATCTTGCCGTGCCGGTTTATTGTCTCAGCCGTGCATCTCATTAGGCACGTCCCTTTGATGCCTGTAGCTCGTGTTTCCCGATACCTCCCCTTTTACACCCTTTCCGATCTCCCCACTGTCTCCATCTTCCTCTGCACCTGTCTTTGTTCCTATTTTCGATCTGTTTTACTGCCGATTGGAATGCACTAATGTTGGGAAGATGGGTTTTTACAGTTGGGAACCGCCAAATGTTTCCGCACTTATGTTCCGGACCTTGTGTGTATCAAAGTGACCAAAGCGACCCCTCTGGGGGATAATTGTGGGAACCGGGTTGTAAACCTTTGTGTATCATGTTGCCCTATGGGTAAATTCTGTATAAAAGGAGCGATCCACAGAACCAATTTGAAGCAGTCTCCCCAAGTTGCACGTGTTGTACTTGTCGTGACTTCTGTGTTCCCTGCAGTAAATAAACCTTGAATCTTTGACGCCGAAGGAAGTGTCCCGTGTCTCTGTCATTCGTACGCCGGAGCAGGTTACCCACGAAGGTTTCAGGTGTTGTCCCCTGGCACCGCTGGGTCTTAAAGAACCCAGTCCTTCAGTTGGCGCCCAACGTAGGGCTGCATCAGTGGTACCGGTCCAAGCCCGACGATCGTGAGGAACTTCGTGTGAAATCTCCGAGGGAAGGTGCACTCCGCTTCATCGATCCTGTTGTCGAAATAAGTGGCCCGAAGACTTTTCCCGCGAAGATTCCCGCCTCCTGACGGCTGCGACGGACTGCTGCCCTGACTGTAGACCTGTTTTGGCGCCTGGCGTAGACCTTGGTATAGCGAGACGATTGACGGGCCTTCCTGGTGACGCCATCGATCTTTGAGTTAAGTATTTGTGGGTCGCTCCCAGAGTCTTTAGTTGTTGACACTTTAGCGAGTGTTTTTGTTGTTGACGCTGTGTGAGTGTTTTTGTCGGTGACACTTTGCTAGCGTACTTTGTTGTGTTATTTGACGACTGCAGCCGCCAAAAACCGAGGGTATTAGCTCTTTGCTGGGACTTGGTAAATCCCGTAACCCTTGAAGTTTGTGAAACTCGGCTAGTGTGCAAGATGCCTGGTCGTAGTACTTTGTTTAGTTGTTTCAGACCTTGTGGTATGGATTCCCGACTGGAGGACTCGTGTCCGATACCTCCGGTTGGAACTCCGACTTATGAACTGTACAGTAAACATGGGCTAGGCCCGATTACCTTTAACGATTACTGGATTCGTTATACAAAGAAGGATGGTGTCCTTAGTTGGCCACCTCATGGTAGCTTTGAGACCCCGATATTAGATAACCTAGAGGCTAAATTGTTCGAGAAAAAGTCAAGGCCGGCCATGTTTGATGCCTTTCGGTTGTGGCGTAAAGAAGCCCGACAGAAAGAAATCAGACAGACTAAACGAAATCAGAGAGATAGTGTTGCTGCCATTGTAAAGAAAGCAGAGCAATTTCAGCATGATAAGGAGGTTAAGGAAAAGGAAGTGTTTAATAGATTACAGCGTATGACTATAGATAAATGCTATCCTACTTTGCCTACGGAGTCGGACAAGAAGGAAGAGGCAGTTGAGGATCCCTTAATGTCCTATCTTATGAAATCGCCACCTCCATATGTACAGGGTACCACAGCTCCTGTGGTTCCCCCTGTACCTATTCTTCCACCTATTCTTCCTTTGCCTGTTCCTCAACCTGCACCCGTCCTTCCGACTGTTCCTGCTCCTTTGCCCGTTGCTATCCCTACTGCTCCTCCGCTTCCACATACTCCTGCTCCCGCTACTGCTCCCGCTCTGTTAACTCCTGCTGTTGCTTCTGTTTCTACTCCTTCGCTTGTTAGTCCTGTGTCCTATACTTCTCCCTCTACTCGTAGTCGTAATTCTCCTCTTGCGGCTAGCTTCTTTCATTCTCTCGGACCTGTCTTAGGGTCCGCTGGTTCTGATGGTCCTCAGAGGCGTAGTCAGCTTCCTGGTAACAGGGAACGCGCTTCGCTATATAATATGGCGATGGGTTGGATGACGCATCCCCTTAGAAATCCACCCCGTATTGTACTCGATACATTTTGTCAATTTAATATACCAACCCAAAGATTCGTGTTCGAGGAAATGTGTAAGGTCCTTCGTGATCAGATATCGGCCGACGCACCTGATGAGGTGCTGACCGCTTTGTCTGATCTACAGCTTCAGTTCTCGACTGGACTGATAGTGGATACCAATGTTCGACGTGCTGTCGAACGGTTGCTATCTTTTCGTCCCACTCCTATACCTCAAGCCTTGTTTGTTGAGGATGTTGAAAGACAGCCAGATGAGTCTGGTCAGTTTCCTATGCGAGAAGTTCCACCAGTGTGGATGCCAGGCGACGCTAATGCTCACCCTCCGATCTTGCCACATTTCCAGAGAGTATGGATACATCTCCCATGGAAACGCTCAGAAGTGTTGCAGGTGAAGCAATCTTTGCCTGACCCTCGCAAAAATCCTGCAGGGTATTATAAGGAATTATCGCAGCTCGTAGACGCTACGGTAATGAATCTTGCTGATATTGACATGCTGTTTGGCAATGTTGTACCGCAACCGGTATGGGCTAAGATTCGTCAGGAGAATCATCCCAATGAATTAGGTGGCGATTGGGCTGCTCTTCTTGCGGCCGATACGCGACAAGTTGGTGGGGCTAAGCCTGAACAACTCATTGCTGATCTTCCTCAAAGAATAATAACGTTAATGAAAACTCTTATGCCAGCCATGAGGGTGAATTGGGACAAATTGTCAGCTTGTAAACAAAAGAAGGACGAGAGTGTCTCCGATTTCTTTACGAGGTTTGAGGAGGCATTCATCGATCATAGTGGTCAGGATATGAGCACTGAGGGTGGTCAAAGGTTGTTCGTGGATAAATTTGTTTCGAACTTATTGCCCGATTTGAGCAATAAATTGAAAAATTCAGAAAGTGCATGGGCCGTTTCTACCTCGGCTCAAATATTGGCTACGGCACAATATTATGAGAACAGAGAGAAAGAAGAAAACGACCGTGCTGACAAAAAGACGAAAGAACTCAAAACTAAAGTGTTGCTTCAGCAAGCGTATCCTCCACGTTCGAATCAGAATGCTCCACAACAAAATAGATCACAGCCGCAATCGAACCAATCACAATCTCGCAATGATTCCTCTTCCCAAAAATCGTCATTAGGATACAATCAATGTGCCTATTGTCGACAGGAGGGTCATATCAAATTCAATTGTCCTGTTCTAAACGAACGTAATGGTGGTAATTCATCTAGAGGAGGTCGTGGTGGTTCACAGCAGGCACCACGTGGTAGAGGTCGTGGTGCTCAGAATGATCGCCCAGATACCTCATCAAATTCAGATAATTGTTTTGATCAACGTGGATCATCGCAAGGACGATCTGCGCAGTACAATGTAGACAATTATTACGTCGATCAGGGAACTGACGACAGTAATTACTAGGACAGCCGAAGACAAAGAGAGGGAGTAGTATCAGTTCTGGTTGATCAGAGAGGGCCTTACGTCGCAGTTGCTACATCGGGCGTCGTTGAGCCTTTTCTGTTGGACACTGGTGCAGCGAAAAGTTCCATAAAGTATTCGAAACTCCCTGGCGCACCTTTGTCTGGCTTAACAAATGTTTCCGTTGGATTCTCTGGCGCCCCCGTTAGCAATCCAGTTTCGCGCCCTTTGCCCCTTACAATTGGGCCGCGTGAGCTAGAAGCTCCGTTGATTTTAACCACGGGTTGTGGTGAAAATCTTTTGGGTCTGGATTTGCTTAAACGTTTGTATGCAACTTTGTATTGTTCTCCTGCGGGTGTAAAGCTTACGTTGGGAGAGAGGGTTGTCTCTCCTATGTACTTGTCTCTCGATAAGCTTCCACCGGAATTGAGTTCTCTTCCTGTATCTTTGTGGGCAACAGGTCCCAATGATGTGGGCCTGCTTGACATCTCCCCTTATGTTGTTCAGTTGAAATCTAATGTGCGGTTGCCACGTATTCCCCAATATCGTATCTCTCTTGATGGTGAACGAGCATTGTTAGCGATCATCTATGATTTGATCGAGAAAGACGTTATTGAGGAAACACGGGGAAACGTGTGCAACAGCCCTGTGCTGCCCATTCTAAAACGTACTGATCCTTCGAAACCACCTGTTTATCGTTTTGTTATCGATTTACGGGAGGTGAATAAAATTGTGATTCCTCAGTTCCCCGTTGTGCCTGACATCACGGCATTACTGACTCTGATTCCAGCTTCTGCATCGTGGTTTTCGGTGATTGATTTGAAGAATGCGTTCTTCAGCATTCCCATTGCAGAAGAGAGCAGAGACCTTTTCGGTTTCTCTCTTGGTGGACGCAGCTTCCGGTTTAAACGCGCTCCTCAGGGCTACTGTGAGAGTCCATCGATTTACAGTCAAGCCTTGAAGGGTCAACTGGATGCGTTTAGGTTGCCGGCTGGTGCGGCCTTAATCCAATACGTCGATGACCTATTGGTAGCTGCAGATTCTCAGGACATTTGCAAAGTTGCTACGGTATCGTTGCTGCAACATCTCTGCGAGTTAAATCACAAGGTGTCACCTTCTAAACTCCAATATTGTTGTCAAGAAGTAACCTATCTAGGTCACTTATTGTCAAAGGAGGGAAGGCGGTTGACCCCAGAGAGAATTGCAGCAATTGCGCGAATGGCTGTGCCAACAACCCAAAGAGATGTGCGTGCCTTTCTAGGTATCACGTCATACTGCAGGCAATGGATTCCAAATTTTTCATTGCTAGCGAAACCATTGGTAGCTCTTACGTGCAAGGATGTTTCGACTCCTTTACCATGGACGGAAGAATGTCAGAAAAGTTTTTCTGAATTGCGTGATTCATTGTGTTCGGCTCCTGTGTTAGGTACTCCTGACTATAGCAAGCCGTTTACATTATATGTTCACGAGAGGGAAGGTTGTGCGTTGAGTGTCTTAACGCAACCTTTTGGTGGTAAGCAACGTCCATGTGCATATTTTTCCTCAACCTTGGACCCGGTAGCTAGAGCATTGCCGAGTTGTTTGAGAGCAACAGCGGCAGCCGCGGTCTCCATCCGACAGTCAGCAGGATTGGTCATGGATAATATGCTTACGGTGATGGTTCCGCATGCAGTCGACACTCTTTTGAATCGTACGAAAACTCAGCACTTGACGAGTGCGAGGTTGTCTGGGTACGAGTTGACGCTGTTGGCAAGCCACATTCAAATAAAACGTTGTAATGTTCTGAACCCGGCAACTTTGTTACCAATTAGCTCAGAGTCAGATGAAATAACAGAACACGATTGTTATTTGAGGACAGAGGAGGAAACAAAAGGTCGAGTGGACCTTAAAAACACCCCATTGGAAGACCCAGATGGAACACTGTATGTGGATGGTTCATGTTTTAAGTTGCTGAATGGTGATGTGACTACTGCTTATGCTGTTGTAACATTGACTACTGTTGTTGAGACTGCGAGGTTAAATCAGAATTCTGCCCAAGCTGCAGAGCTGATCGCTCTTACTAGAGCGTGTGTGTTAGCGAAAGGGAAACGTGTGAATGTGTTTACCGACAGCCAATATGCCTTTGGCGTCGCACATAGTTTTGGACGGTTGTGGAGAGAGAGAGGTTTTCTAACGTCGCATGGTACGAAGATTCAGCATGGCCAGCTTGTGAATGATCTTTTGGATGCACTTACGTTGCCTAAGCAAGTGGCGATTGTCAAATGTAGTGCGCATCGTAAGGTGACGGATGATGTTGGTCGTGGTAATGCTTTTGCGGATGAGACTGCTAAAGACACTGCACGAAACCTTAGCACTCGAATGTATGTGACGAGTTCGGTTAGGTGGCCTACAGAATCGAGTATGTGTGAGAACACTATCGAGAGTGTGAAAGCAATTCAGAGAGAGGCCACCGAGACTGAAAAGACGAAGTGGAAAGAAAGTACGGGAAAGTTGGATGCGCATGGTTGTTGGATTGACTTATCGGATCAGAAAAGATGGATGTTGCCTGATGCGTATGTGCTGGCTGTTGTGACTATGGCGCATGGGTTAGCACATATTAGCGTGAAAGGTATTTGCAAGTTGTTGTCTCCTGTGTGGAAGAATGATGGTATTACGAAATGTGCTGAACGCTTGGTCAAGAACTGTATGGTGTGTATGTTGTACAATCCTGGTAAGGGAACCCCAACTCCTCCTGGTAGTTTTGCTCCCCCTTCATGTCCCTTTGAGGTGATCCAACTGGACTTCATCCATATGGAGCGATGCAATAACCTGAAATACGTTTTAGTTGTGGTTTGCGCATTCTCCCGATGGATCGAGGCCTATCCTCTCAAAGACAATACTGCTTTGTCTACTGCGAAAATCCTACTGAAGGAATACTTTCCTCGGTACGGAATGCCTAGAGTCGTGTGGTCCGATAACGGAAGTGAGTTTGTGGGGAGTGTGATGAAGAGTGTGTGTAAGGGCCTTGGAATTAATCAGAAATTCCATAGCGCCAATCATCCCCAGTCAGCTGGTTTGGTTGAAGGGTACAATGGCACCCTTAAACTAAAGCTAGCAAAGATTCAGGCGACGACTGGTCTCTCGTGGCCTGACGCTTTACCTTTAGCATTATTGTCAACAAGGGCAACTGTACACTCCCGAGTAGGGCTCAGTCCCTATGAAATAGTGTTCGGTCGTCCTACCAATGTTTGGGGGGTCCCTAGACCGGGTGCGTTCTGTGATCTTGAGTATCCAATGTTGATCGATTATCTTCATGACTTGACTGCTAAACTGAGGTTAATTCACCAACAGGTTCACGAAGCATTGCCGACGCAGACGGAGGGTCCAGGCCACCAGCTCCAGCCCGGAGATTGGGTGGTAACGCGAAACTTTTCGCGCAAGAACAATTTGGATCCCAGGTTCACTGGACCCTACCAGGTCCTCCTTGCCACGAGAACTGCAGTTCGTCTCGAGGGACGGAAGAATTGGGTGCACGCCACCCACACCAAGAAGGTCCCTATTCCGTTGCCGGCAGACTCGTGGGTGAGGAGAGGCATTGCATCAACTGAAACCGAAGGATTGTCGGCGTTTGTACCTTTCAGCGACGCACAACCTGTCGGAGAATCCTCAGTGCAGCAAAAAGACACTGTTGAACATTTGTCATCAAAGGACTCAAGACCAGAACATTCAGCTGATCAACAGGACGCTGTCCCTTCGACGGATCCTTTGTTTGACGAACAGACACGTCCTGGGAAAACCCGATACTTTTTGCGATCTAGCACCAGAGACTAATAAAAGATCCTGTTCTGTCCCTTGACAATTGCATTATCCCGTTTTCCACGATCAGTTTGAACACTCGTATCATTGTAATTATTTTGTATATATTCATTGAGTTTCGTTCCTTACACTTTTTGCTTCCACAGCTGAGAAACATTGTTTTCGCATATATATATATTTGTGAAATAAAGACCGTAGGGCCGCGCGCGTACTTCCTTCTGGTTAGTAGGTCTTGACACTAGGTTAAAGACCGTCGGTTCCTGGGAACTCCTAGGGATTGACTACTGCTACACAGAACGAAGTGCGTCAAGAAACGTTGCGGACGGTCATAGGGGATGGCATTTTCGAAGCTGACGGACTTGGAAGGAGCTCAAGCGCAAAGATTCAAGCTGCAGCAACTCAGTCGTACCAAATGTTTTATGTTCCAAATATTCGTATTGTTTTTGACTGTTTCTGCATTATTGGCGGGTGGGGTGTATTACACGATGTCTTATTTCTTACCTTCTGCCATACCTACTCCTACCCCTGACCTTAAACTTACCTCCACTGCTTCTCCTCATTCTTTTCATATCTTACCTGAACACGAGCAGGCTAGACGTGCAGAATTCCGCAACAATTCCTTTATTCAGCTCCTTCATCAGCATCAGTTGGTGGTTAACACCACTAATTGTTGGGTGTGTGGGTTGATGCCGCACACTACGGATAAGGGAATTCCATATCTGGTGTTACCGTATAGTTCCCAAGGGTCTGCTCGAGCATTTCAAGCAATGTTTCGAAGCGCACTGGGTTTCCACCCCATTCGAGAACCACGTTCCCCCTACTCTGGTCCTACCTCGTATCAGAAACCTTTGTCTATAGCAATTGAAGACTTAGATAGCGATATCTATGATCCCTCGCTAATTCCTGAAGAAGAGGTACAAGCCTATAGGGTCCTAAGTAGAGGCGAATATAGTGTGTTCACTAGTGAAAAACAGCTTAAAAGCTCGCCTCCGATATGGGTCGTACCCCACATTGGTAATTTTTGTCTAATAGGTCGTGGCCGAAGATCGAAAGCCCGACTTGGAGAAAGTGCTTGCACTGAAAATTACATTCTGCCGATGGTCTCGTCCCCTGTGTTCCTGGCTGCCAAGGGTACATACTTTATCTGTCATGATCGTGCATATGCATGGTTGCCCTCTGACTTCATGGGCTCATGTTTTATCGCAAACTTGTTGCCTCCGACGTTCACTGTAGATGCAGATTATCACAAGACTAGAGTTGTGAGAGGCGTAATTAGCGAAGAGGATACTGCCGGTCAAGAGGCAGGAGACTTTTTCAAGGGTTTCCTCCCGTTTTGGGGACCTATGGTTAATAGTAGGAACCTAAGACAGTTGACTCGAGTGGTAGAATCGACAGCTAATATTACTGCCAGTGCCCTTGGTAATATCACCACTGAACTTCAGGCGGATAGACTTATGACGTTACAAAACCGTATGGTTTTAGACGTGATCTTAGCAGATCGAGGTGGGGTATGTAAGGTGATCCATTCGAGCTGCTGTATTTTCATTCCTGATAATGCTCCGACTGTCTATCAAGCCATCTCGAAGTTGCATAAGATCTCCGAATCCATACACGTGGATGTAGGGGATTGGACGCTACTTGGGTGGTTTTGGGGCCTGATGTCGACTTGGGGTTGGAAGATTCTGATGATCATCGGAGTCGTTGTGGCGTTCCTGTTCACGTGTTGCCTTTGTGTGCAGTGCGGTCCTGCCTTATGTGGCTTTTGTGCTACAACGTGTATGAGACAGCCACCTGTTACCAAGGGGACTCGGTTGGACAGAGCTATGCTACAGCAACATCTAGATGGTCTGATGAATATCGAGTATGATTCCGACTAGTGCTTGCCTACATGAGGGCAAAAGGAGCGTCTGAGGTTCCGTGGCAATTGTAAGCGGTGTTTTCGACTCGCACGAATATGGTCGAGTCTGGTATCTACGAACCGCAAATGACGAGTTTAGTAAGTGTGCGCAGTTTCGCTGTGCTAACTTTAACCGTTCGTTTGCTATGTGGGTTTTTCATCTGTACCCACGGGTTCCATCTTAGATACGGCATCCATTTTGTCTCTTGCCCTCAAGTAGCCAGCGAACGGACGCTGTCCGCTTCGTGACCCTGGGACTCCCAAGATATTTGCGGAAGACACATGTTCTTTGTAAGTGTCTTTATGACAAGGGGGATGATACTGTAAGGCAGATGGCCCCGCTCGAGGCTCATCTTGCCGTGCCAGTTTATTGTCTCAGCCGTGCATCTCATTAGGCACGTCCCTTTGATGCCTGTAGCTCGTGTTTCCCGATACCTCCCCTTTTACACCCTTTCCGATCTCCCCACTGTCTCCATCTACCTCTGCACCTGTCTTTGTTCCTATTTTCGATCTGTTTTACTGCCGATTGGAATGCACTAATGTTGGGAAGATGGGTTTTTACAGTTGGGAACCGCCAAATGTTTCCGCACTTATGTTCCGGACCTTGTGTGTATCAAAGTGACCAAAGCGACCCCTCTGGGGGATAATTGTGGGAACCGGGTTGTAAACCTTTGTGTATCATGTTGTCCTATGGGTAAATTCTGTATAAAAGGAGCGATCCACAGAACCAATTTGAAGCAGTCTCCCCAAGTTGCACGTGTTATACTTGTCGTGACTTCTGTGTTCCCTGCAGTAAATAAACCTTGAATCTTTGACGCCGAAGGAAGTGTCCCGTGTCTCTGTCATTCGTACGCCGGAGCAGGTTACCCACGAAGGTTTCAGGTGTTGTCCCCTGGCACCGCTGGGTCTTAAAGAACCCAGTCCTTCACGCTATTTTGTGGCCTAGTCTACTTACAGCATTAGTGAAAACCTATCATTGCATTTAGCTAAAGCCATTCTCCTGAGAAATAGTAAAACTGTAGCAAACTGCTGCTTCTGCACGTTAGGCCTGTCAAGGTTGTAGGTAGGGGGTAGGCGGGATAAGCGCATTCCAGGAGGCGCTGTGCGGACTCTCTCGGAGCTAACAGAAGGGAGTCACCCTCTCGACCTTACTATAACGAGCTGGGCTAAACTAAGGAGGCTTTGTCTCCCATATATGGTCTTTCCCCTGCACCAACCTGTACCAACATGTATTTTTCCTTCTTAGGTAACGGTTTCGAAAGATAACAGTATATATGTGATCTGTTGATAATGTGCCAGCAGTCGTCTTGGCGGACCTCGTGGGGTTAGGTCGCAAGGAGCTCCTCTGACAGAGTTTGTTTGTTGCAATAAACAATTGGACCTTCTACACTGCCAACTGATTGATTATTGGTAATTGGTATTGGGGCTATTTGTAAGTATAAGCTCTATTGGGTTGTAATTACTTTTTCAGTACTTCATTAATATGGTGAAATATGAGGTAATTTCAATGGTGGATATTAGTCTGTTACTTGGAGTGAGAAGGATAGCAGAGGGATAAAAGGGGAAGAAAGATTAGCATTCATATAGCACTTGTTACCCCTGATGGGTGTTGAAGCGCTTTTCTGGCGAGTAGCACGCCACTCCAGAACCCATAAAGGATTTGTGTTTAAAATTAGTATAGTATAAATATGAAGTCATTTGAGTAGTAGATATGTTATTCGGTTATTTGGGCAGTATATTAGTATAGTTGAATATGGAATTTGAGAAGTGAACATGTTACTCTGTGAATTTTGATTGAAAAGGATAGTGGAGGGATAAAAGAGGGAACGTTTTTTAAAGTTTTTTTTAGGTCTTAGCAGTAGGAAGAGAAATGAGAAAAAGCGCAGCATTTCTGGCCCTAGTCCCGAACAGGCTCAAACAGGCAACTACCCTTATCCTCTCCGCCCTTAGCCTCGATGCCCGGGCTGAGACGCACTAACCCTGGCTCATGTAGCCCTAGTAATCAGGTGACCCCTTCAGCCAATGGGAACCCTAGCCCTAACACTATCCAATCACAACACTAGCCCTAAAATCTAGAACCAATAGGAGACCAGGACCTTACTGCCAATCTTAGCCCTAGTCCAGGCACCCAATCAGTTCAAAAACCCTTATCTCTACGTCCAATAAAGGCCTTACCCCTACCAGTAGTCCCAACCCAAGTCTAAGCAGCCAATGGTACAGGTATCCCTAGTCCCTACTTCCAATAGAAATCCTAACCCTAGCCCTAGTCCCAACCCTACAATGATTGAATCACAGACCCAGAAATCAATCAGAACCCTCAAATACCCAACCAATGAGGACATTAACCCTAACCCAATAGAAACACCAGATACAATCACCAATTAGTGTACACATGTGCCAACAACTAGCAGACCATATAAGGTCCTAGCGACCTCAGACAAGGTTTGCTGACCAGGGAGTTGGAAGTTGCTTCTCCTGTTCAAAATCTCCTAGGAGACACACAGGCTCAATCCGCACTTTGGACTTCTGCAGGAAAAGGCTTCACTAACTCGAAATCTAACAATACTGTTTGAATGAAACTTTACTCCCCCTGCTGTCCAAAAAAGGAAGTGCAAAGGCCCCAGTAAATACAGTTTAAACAGCTAACAGAAGCACCCTCTGATGTAGAATATCCCAGTTGCTCGGGGGAGGGGGGGGGTTTTAAAATGTAAGAACCACATGCAAAGACAGTAATCACAGAAAGGGAAAATCGTTTTTTTAAACAACTTTTGTTTTGGGAAGAGACAGCACTAGTCTGCCTCCTTACCACTTCACTGCAATCTGGGGCACATAAATCACAAAAATAAAAATAAATAAATACATTTTAAAAAAACATCTGTTTACCTGTTCACTGCCCTGGATCTCCAGCCGTCAGATTTAGAGTGAGGCAGGTTGATGGACCAAAGTCCGTCAAGCATCCACCATTGCTGTATTTTTCTGCTTCCGTCAACAGAGTTATATCCTAAACACAATGGATGGAGCACTGGAAAGTCAATACTCCATCCACCGTAATTAGAATAGAATAGTAACTAAAATTAACTGTATGAACACAAACTATTTCTAACAGCACTTGACCTAGCCTCCCTGTCTGGCAGCATGTCTCACACTACATACCTGAAAGGAGGACAGAAGGCGCCGTAAGTAAGTAAAATCAATTTTCTTTATTCAGCTGGAAGGTAACTGACCGTCCAGAGCAGGCAACAACAACCAACCGCTAAACCCTGACCATTCCACATGTCACCATTCCACATGCCACCATTCCAACATGGAACTCAACGTCATGGTGGCATGTGCATTACAATAATAAAGAAGAACCCAACACATTCTTCCCTTAAAATAACGAAAAAGCAAAACATCACAGCTGGAAAGGAAAAAACCAAAGGGTGGGGAACACACCAGGAAAATGGAGCGATACAAAAACAAACAATGTTAATGACCTACATAAACCTTGAACCAAACAGGAGCTTTCCTGGTTCATAATGCGTGAAGCTGGATTTCATCTGGGTGAAAGTATGCACCCCCTGCACAGTGCCAGCCCTCTGCTTGGACAACCTCTCCTTGTTACACCATCTCCCATCACTGAGCTTGACGAATCTAGCTCCAAGAGCAATGATTTGCATAGAACTAGAAAATTTAGAATGCTCCTTAGCAACCAAACCCGGCAACTTCACCTTGACCTGGCTCTTCGAGCAGTAGCAGCACCCCCCGCCCCTGCCCATAGCGCCTTGAGACCCTCACTGGTAAGTAGCGTGCTTTACAAGTACTATGATTGATTGATTGATTGATTGATTGCCCCAATCCTTAACTTTAAATAGAGCCTGTCTTTTCCTTTTGACAGGTTCCTTGGTCACATACTTGCTTTGAGACTTTTTACAATTTTCTCTCACCACCTCCGGTTTAACCTTAAATGCATTCAAATCAGGCATCCAGGATCTTACTAACTTGGTGGTAGCCATTCTGCCCTTCAATGAGGCGAAAGGAGATTCCTTAGTAATGGCACTGGGGTGGTGCACAAAGCCCATAACAAATTCACAATTTCCTTCTTCCAATCCAAACCATTTGCTACTGACAACTGGATGCTATTTTTTAAGACCCTATTCCAGCGTACCACCAAACCATTGCTGAGGGGATGATATAATGAGGTGGTGATGTGTTTGATGCCCCAATGACTCACAAAACTTTGAAACTCTTTGGCCATAAATTGCACACCGTTGTCAGTGAGAAGTTCGACAGGTGCACCTTCCCTCAGAAATAAAGACTGGAGAAAATCAATACTTCCTCAGTGGTAGCGGACATAGGAAATTTCACTTCATGCCAACGCAAAGCTGAATTCACTGCAACTAAACCAAACCTATTACATTCATCCAATACATACATAGGTCAAATAATGTCCAGGCCTAACTTGAACCACGCTTTGTCAGGAACAGGCACCGCCTCAATGGGACTGGGAAATGTGACTTGAGATTTGTCACTTACTGCGCATGCTACACAGTCTCTGACAAAATGTATAACTCCTCTATCCATGCCTGGCCACCAAAATACCTCTATGATTCTCCTTTTTATGGCTCTCAAGCCCATATGACCCTCATGGGCCAACGCTAAAATCTTGCCTTGCAGAGACACTGGCACCACCAACAACTCTACTCTCCTCAACATGCCCATTTGCATGCTTAGCTCTGGAAAAAAATGTTTGAACGAACTGACTTCCCCATCATTGGGAACCCAACCCTTATTCAACATACTAGCTACAGTCTGTATGGTTTCGTCTCCCAGAACAGCAGTTTTCCATGTTTCCTCCGATATGATCCCAAAACCAGACTCCACTAATGAGACCACAACGCAAAAATCATCATTCACCTGTTCTTCTACCAAAGCGTTGGGAAGAGTCAACCTGGACAAACAGTCTGCAAAAGTATTCTTGGCACCAGGAATATATTCTAACTGAAATTGAAACTCCATTAATCTGTAATACCATTTGGCAATCCGAGGAGTGGCATTACTGGCTCCCTTTGTAGTAAAGACATTCACTAAAGGCTTTTGATCCACAGGGATGATAAACTCGGAGCACCACAAGTACTGCCTAAAATGATCCACACCCCACCAACACACCAGGGCTTCATGCTCTATCACGGAGAAAGTACCCTCCGCACCTCTCAGGATGTGAGATGCAAAAGCCACCACTTCTTACCTCCTTTCTTTTTTTCTGAAGAAGCCCAGCACCCAACCCATACTATCTGGCATCTGTGATAATAATATAAATATCATTAGTGTCCAATGCTTGTAGGGGAATGGCACAACTTAGTTCCAATTTTATTCACTGGAATTCACACTCTTCTACTGAGGACCACACAAACTGTTGTTTCTTTAATTAGAATTCTCATATTATGTGTTTTATCACAGCAGTTGGGAATAATTCTAGAATAAAATTCTAACATTCCAAAAAATGACCAGAGTTGGTCCTTGTTTTACAGTTTGGGGAAGCCTTTTATGGTCATGACTAAATCCCCCTTAGGTTCCTCCCGGAGCAGACAATTTATAGCCTAGGTATTCCACTTAATTCACTCCAAATTTGCACTTCTCTGCTCTTAGAGTGATACCCCTTTCAGTCAAAATGGATAGAACAGTAGCTAAAGACTTGTCGTGATCTTCCACATTTTTTTCGTGCACCAAAATCTAACTTGGAAAACATCTGACATTGGGAACACCAGAAAACATTGCCTCCATGACCCTTTGGAATACCACCCAAGCGGTTGCCAAACCAAAGGGCATTCTTTTAAATCTGTAGGCACCAGTTGGAGTCACAAAGGATGTTAGATGGTGGCTTTCTCTTTTTAGTGGTCTCTGTTGAGAAGCATAAGACATGTCTAAAGTGGAAAAATATTTGGCTCCCTTTAATCAACCCAACATCTCAGTGATGTTTGGTCTAGTATGTCTGTCGACCCATACTCTCATTTAAGGCGCTCAATTCGATGCACATTCTAAGGGTACCCTTAGCCTTCCTGTCCAAAACCACGGGGGAAAACCATTCAGAACTCTCAAGAGGTTCAATGATACCTTGCTGGCACAAAGATTCCAATTCTAAGGACAACTCCTTTCTCATAGCAAATGGAACATGTCTGGGTTTGTGAACCACTGGTTGAACTCCTTGTTTTAGAATTATAAGATGTGAAAAACCTTTGATTTTGCTAAGATTCATGCCAAAAAACCTCTGGAAAAGACGCTTTCCAGTCTTGTACTCCCGCAGTCCAGACAGATTTAAAATCTTCTTTTAGCAGACCTGCTGAGGACTGTTGGGGTCTAAAATGATACCCAGATTTTTTTGTTCTAACCATCCCAGCATGGACGAACCATCTTTTGCCACATACATCATGGCAGGAGTCGAATGATGCTTAAAAGTTAAGACACAACCCAATTCTCCGAATATCTGAACTGGTTTAGCCCCATAAGCAACAGGCCTAACTAAGGACTTCTTCAAGGGAATGTTTGCTAACTTATTCTATTCTTCTGGACCAATAAGGGCGAAGAAGGAACTGGAATCAGCCATCATGGAAATACTCTCACCATCTATGCCAATTTGACAAAAGGATGCTTGATACTAAAACAGTCGAGCTTCAAAATTTGTGTATTGTCAACCATTTTTGTGCATTCAACAATTTTTGTGCATTCAGAAAGGTTCATGTGATTCACCAACATCAGATATCATCATAACCTCATTGCCCTCTTCACTGCCAGGATCAGAATCCACCTCAGATACGCTGTCAACTGATAGAACGTTTTGGTTACTGGTTTGACATGTACAGGCTGAGACCTACACATCTTGGAAAAATGACTCCTTTTTTGCATTTCAGACAATATTTATCTACCGCAGGACAGAAAGAAGCATTACCCAAAGGGCTTCTGCCGCCACATCTGTAACACTCAAGGGTTCTTTGCCTATCATTTTTCTTTTCCCTCTTGTTCACAACATTCTCCACAGTGGCTGTATGAACTTTAGATTCTAGAGCAGATGCAAGAATTCAACCTCGTTATTCTTAGTTTAAGGAGATAACCGGAATGTCTTTGAAGAGTCTGGAAGGTGAGAAGGGAGGATGCCTTCCGTGCCTGGCCTATCTGAATCTCAAGGCCACTAGGAGACAAGAAGAACTTAATTAAAGAGTCCATGGAAAGCTACTCGGGAATATTGCATGTATTACCCACATATTTGGCCTATATTGCTTATTCTGGAGTGGAGTATAGAATCTTAGATCCTTTACTCTTTATAGGATGGTTTATCAATATTCGCATGTGCAGTCTCATTTTGAGAAAAAAAATCGGTAAATTAATACTGACTAATAAGGAACATATGAAATAGGAGTACAGGTCATTAACATGATCTTAAAACGTAACCTGACCGTATCACCTATCTAATACAGAGGTTGTGTCCAAATAAAACAAACATTAAACGATAAATCAATTGTTGATATAAAGTAATAAAATCGATTCGAACTTATAGATTCTATTCTGAAGAAATCCTCCATTGAAAAGGGTTCCCGTATGAGAAGCATCACCATCATTATTTTCACCAGACTGAAGCACATCTAAAATATTCAGACTAAAAATATCTAAACTTGTAAATTCCTTGATAATCCTTTCATTTATTCAGTTCATCTGCTGCTAATTAATGTGATATACATTCATATTGAATGGAACTCACTATATCTTAAATTGTGTAATCCTTTTTCTAGTTAATCTGCCTTTTCTCCATATTCAACAAACACAACCTCTACCTTTGAAAAACTGCAAAGGCAGTAAGTATACCAGACAGTAATTTACTGATAGAAGTGATCATTGGTCAGCATGCATATCTATAAATAAAATATTGAAGAAAAGGTGATTCTACCGAGAATTAAGCTTTATAAGTGAGCCCAAGTGTCCCATTTTCCATTCCACGGGTCCTTCGAGTTACCTTCATATAAAATATATAATGAGCAATGAAACAAATATGTCGAATGCCGAAATAATTTGTCTGTAGGAATTGTATGTTACATGGTTAGTAAGTGACATAAGGAGATGTTTACTGAAATCCAGTTGATTTTAGTTAGTGATTTTTTGGTATGATGAACCATCTGCAAGTTTAAAACATGTTATGATTATCTAAAAAATTGTAAAACCAAGTCACTTATGTCGTTTTTAATAATTCTCTGTTATTAGATAACCTGTGGCTACTCCAGAAGAAGGCGCTGGTCGCCGAAACGCGCGTCGAGAACATCTTTATGCCACTTCTACCCTTCTCCTTTTATACCTCTCTCTAGTTTTAATTGTGTTTTTTTTAATTGTGTTTTGATTTCATGCAATGTTGGTTTGATTAATTTGTGAAGTTGGTTAATAATATTTGAGAATCAACTTCTTTTAATGGTTTTTATCCTTCTTGTTAATAAAATTCAAGTCACTGATTTTATTTGATTCATTTAGTAATTTTTTCCCCTTTGTCACTCAACATCATGGTGGCATGTGCATTCGAATAATAAAGAAAAACCCAACAATACCTATATGAGAAACTCAAATAACACAATTTTACTACACTCCCGCCCCTCAAATTAGTAAGTGAATGCACTTTTTAACACATATACATACATGGTCACACAAACATAGAATGCTAACACTCCAACACTAACCAGTTTTAATGTTTTTTTAAATAATGTATAGTAATACAATCTCCAGTGTTTTCTTAAGGTTTGTGGAGGCCCTGGGCAAAATATACTTGCTCAAGTTCAGAAAAACTTGGTATTTTATTATCAATTTTCCAGGGATAGTGGGTGATCTCGAGTGTGGGGGCTGCACCCCCAAATAAAGATGGTAATCTCAATTAGCGTCCATCTTCATTTAATATATATACTAATGCAAGTGTTAGGCAACCAGGCACTTTATACAGACACATGTTGAGGAAATAGAAATTTTATGTGGTCAATGTGTCCCCTGCGTGTACCCCACGTTTAGTGTATGTGCATGTCACCCATGCATATTCCCTCTATGACCTGTAATAATGATGCCTCTGCATTTCCGTCCCACATTAGAATGTCAGTTACCCAGCCTTCCATGAAAGAAATGTTAATTCTGCACTGAGGCCCATGTTGCCAATATATTTGCATTGTGCACGTTTAAAAGTCGAGATGAACCCTTTTTGTGGCTCAGCCTGAGCCAGTCTCCGAATTCAGGTTTCTTGCCTCCAGACACTCTGAAAGCTGCAGCTCAGCTACGTATCCCTGACCTTTCGCATACTTCTGGCTCAGCCGAAAGGGGCCCAGCCCGGCCTGCCAAGACAGTATTTTGCACACAGTTATCTGCTTGCTCCACAGAAACACATTCCTGCCTAGTGAAGAAGGTAAACAGAACCCGTCTGCAGAGATAGGGCCTAGCCTTTCTGTATCCGTTTAAGTGATTTACAGAGCTCGCATCCATGGAAGGCCCATGGCCCCCACGCAATGCACGAAGAAATATATCCCTACACCGGCTCTTTGTGATGAGCAACCTTTGCTTGAGCGACCTTTACTTCAGACAATACATCCTCCAAACTTAAGATATCAGATTATACCAGACGTGCAGGTCGTCCTGACACTGAAGGTTTCTCTACTGGACCGAAAGTCAGCCCCCCCCAGCTTCCCCCAGTTACACGTTAATTGCACGTCATGACCAAGGTGCGCACACAAGTAGGGTAAAGGTTCCAGCTGACCATGCAGACCCCCTCCATGTATCCACCCACCTATGACTCACCTATGACTACTCAAGTGAACGCCCACATGTACGCCCTCTTACACGCCTCTTGCACGCCCATATGCTCTTATCCCTCTCTTTCTCTTGCTCTGCCTGGAGCGCTCCTCCTTCTCTATGCAATGCAATGTATATTCCATGTATAAATATTGTACTCTGTGAATAAAGTTCAGAAGACCCTTCCTGAACCTTAGTGGTGACGGAACCCGATTCTCCCTTAACTCGAGTTACTGAAATAAAGCCCTTTTGAATCGGACACCACGGACTCTGCCTCTCATTATATGCATGACCCTTTGTTTAAGTATAGAAATTCTGACAGGGTAATATTTAATTTACCACATAATTCTGGCGCCCGAACAGGTACAAGTCCCCTTCCCCACGCGCAGGTGATGTAGGTCCAGCCCTTGCCCCCTTCTACAGCCGTGACGGACTTCAAAGTGTACACGCCAGCAGGTCTTCCTGCTTACTCCCTCAGGCCCACGGAGGAGACGGACTGCGACCAGGCATCCACACAAGGCGGTGAGGATCGCGGATCATCCCAACCAGAGCCCAAGCCATGAGAGAGCAAGGTCCGAGGTTTCCAGAGGCCCACCTGTTCCCGGCGCATGTGCAGTACTAAGCAGTGTCAAGTCCACGCAGTATCAAGTTTTCCGAGGCCTTCAAGTTCTGCTTCCCGGTGAGTACCGCTATTGGGAATACATAAAGATTAAAGACGGGATCATTTATTTGAACTCGGTAAAGACGTGTCCGTTCACACAGGCACGGTAAAGACGGGTCCATTTCGGTGGGCACGGTAAAGACGTGTCTCTTTACGAGACCGGTATAGTTGTACTGTATTCCAGTGCATAAAGTTAACTGTTTTCAAGTTCGTGTTTTTCTCCATGTATCTGTTTTAGTGTTTTAGTGTTGTAGTGTGAATGGTTGTTTCAGTCAGTCTATTTTGGTGTATATTGTGTTTTCGTTAAGTTAGTTTCAACATGCCACTGTTTTCGAAATTACGTCAGATAGGGACCAGGAAAGGAATACTTGAAGAGTCAGTTCCCGTCCCGCCTAGAGACACACCTGGTCATTACATGTACAACAAACACGGGCTAGATGCCATATTGTTTTTAGACTTATGGGTAGATTACACGAAGGATTTAGAGGAGAAGTACAGATGGCCTGCCTCAGGAACATGGGATTCTGAATGCATTATGAAAGTAGAGGAAGCGCTATGGAAAAGGAAAGTAAGACCGTCACAGAAAGATGCCATTGAATTATGGCGTAAAGAGTCACATAGGAGGGCCGAGAAAGAATTCCACCAAGCTGAGAGAAGTAAACAAGCAGCGGAAAAAGCCAAAGAAAAAGAACTGCGGGAGCAGGGGGAACGAGTCAAGGCAGAACAGGCTGACAGAGAAAGAAATGCCCTCGTTGCTGGTATTTATCCCGTCCTCTCAGAAGAACTAGCTAGAGTGACCCCCTCAGAAATACCCCGTAGGCCACGTACGCCACCACCAGTACCCTTTAGAGTACGTAGAACAAAGCCGACAGCCTCTGAAGCTTTTATTTCCTCCTATCTAGAGGAGCCCGGACCGGATTATGTAAATGCAGAATTCCCTCCGCCCCCATCAGAGGCTCAGCTCCAACAGCTCCAGCAGGTCGTGAAAGATGACGTAGGGCCAGGGGCCGTAGGGGGAGGGCCACCGCCAACGCCACGAATGCCACAAACGTCATCAACACCATTTAAGTATTCTGTAGGTGTAACAATCCCACGTTGTATATACGATCCAGTACCAGGAGAGGGTTCAATGCTCGTGTTTTCACTAAGATTAAGAAAAGCAGTCGACTATTTGGTCACATTACCAGACATGAAGGAACACCTAGATAGAATATACCATTTCATTATAATGGGGAAGGGACCCGAGAGTATAGAAAAGGCCATGGATCACAGAAAGGTGGAGGTTAAGAACTACATCCTATGTTTTATGATTAATTGTCTGATCAGGGAACAAGACCAACCAGACAGAGATGTAAAGCGAGGGCTGATGGAATGGAGTGACAACATAGATGCCGGTTGGCATGATAGACAGGGACAGACAGAAAGTATGTACAGAAAAATACGGAAGGAAATATTAGCAATACACAGAGCAGGGTCTGACGAGAAGAATGGGTCATCAACGGAAGAGTTGGAAGAGTCAGAAAACAAGGCAAAGGAGAAAATGAATTATGTAGGCAAAGCACGACAGTTTGACAGGCCCAAGTGCCTCGACGACCGCAAACAGGCTATAAAAGAAAGATATTCCCTTGAAAATCTATTCCAAGCTACTGAAAAAGCCCTGAAACGACGGATAGAGAGTGAGCTATCCCACACCCCACACGAAAAGGAATTGGTCTGGTCAGCCGTCCAGTGGGTGTCCAATTCTAACATTTATAGCAATGATATAGTGGCCCAGACTTTCTTGAGCCTTCCGCCAAACGAACAGCGTTTGGCTGGTATTTACATGGTCCAACATTTAATAACGTTGTATGAGAGCCAATATTCTGATCCTGGTCACTTGTATAAATTACTGGACGATATACTTCTAGAGAGATGGACAGGCCTAGGTACTGACTTAATTAATGTCATTCTGGACCAACGACATAAGTACTTAACTTCTCTGACCACATGCATGCTTCCCGCCCCACACCATGACAGAAAGAACTTATACATAGATAGACAGAACCCCCTACGAGAGGTACATCCCGTAAAAAATGCAGCGGGTGAGCTTCAGCGAGTGTATGTTTACACACCCTTGACGAAATTAGAAATACTGGAAATGAAAAAGATGCTGCCCTGCCATGATAAAGACCCGGGGGGGTTTCACCGAGAATTAAAAGACATTCTCCGCATAGGTGATTACACGTACGCTGACATTATAAAACTATTGAAAGTACTGTTACCTGCTGGTATTTATGAAAAGCTTAAGGAAAAAGACTGGGAGGTGGGAGAGAAAAAGGTAAGTTGGGCAGAATTGGAAACAGAGGATAAAGGCCGGCACCCGGGTGTTGGTCTTGGGGACAAAGCTAAAGAACTACCTGAACTCCTGATACAGGTTTTGCCGAGATTATTGATTACTAAAAAGGAAGATTGGGATGCTATTTCAGCCTGTAAACAGAAACAAGACGAGGACACCAGTGATTTCTATTCTAGATTCGAGAAATGTTTTTCTATTAATAGTGGTCTTAAGCCCAGTAGCGAGTCATATCCTCATCTTTTCGTGAGCAAATTAGTAGAGAATTCCTTACCCCAGATCAAGAATAGAGTACTGAAGGTTGAGAGTACTTGGCAAGCAAATAGCCCTTCCCAAATGTTGCAAATGTTACACTATCACCAGAACAGAATTAGAGAAGAGCAGGATCATGAAAAGAGACGCATGAAAGAGACGAAAATGAAAGTGCTGGTTGCCCAAACGGTGCCGGCAAATACGAACAAAAATGCCACGACACTTGTTAAAGGGAACTGTAATTATTGCAAACAGCCAGGTCACTTTGTGAAGGATTGTGCTGTCCTGAAACACAATATAGCTACAGGCAAGACAAAAGAACGACCACATCCTCCTAGGCAGAATAGCATCCCACAGAACACGCAACAGACAGTAGCAACTTTTCCACCCCCACCACCACCTGTTAATGCCACACAACAAATGTATCAGTACACACAGTCAGACTATCCAGAATACCAACAGTTCTCATGAAACAGCCTAGAGAGGGAAGTTGGCTTGCCCCTTATTGAGGTTCCTGTAGCTCAAGAGGGTCCATATGTACATAGTCGTGTATTGGGAAAAGACAGAAAATTTCTGATTGACACAGGGGCGAGCAGAACTACCATCAGCCATGACGAGGTTCCAGGGGCACCCCTCTCAGGCTCACAGAATGTTTCCCTGGGATTTTCAGGAAAGCCTATTGTTAATGAAGTATCGAAACCAGTTTCCCTAGGGGTTGGTCCTTTGTCACGTACCACAGACTTGCTACTTACTAAATCATGTCCAGAAAACTTGCTTGGTATAAAGACATTAAAAGAACTAGGAGCAGTTATATGTTGTTCTCCGGAAGGAGTACGACTGTTCTTACATGATTTTAAAGGACATTATGTGTTGAAGGATTTTGACCACAGACTCCGGAACGTACCACAGCACCTATGGGCACAAGGTCCGACTGATGTAGGTTACATGCACATTACACCGCACCGTGTCACTCTCAAAACAGGAGTAGTACTAGCACGTATCCGACAATACAAGTTACCACCTGATGCCGTAGTAGCCTTACTGAAAATTGTTGACAAACTCATCGCACAAGGGGTGGTAGTGGAGACTGACTCGAATGTGTGTAATTCACCTGTCATCCCTATTCTTAAACGAACAGACCCTAATGCACCACCAGTTTACAGACTAGTTGTTGACCTTCGAGAATTGAACAAATGTGTAGTCCCTCAATACCCAGTGGTCCCAGACATTTCTTCATTACTGACTGCTATTGATTCTGAGGCAACGTTCTTTACTGTAATTGACTTGAAGAATGCCTTTTTCAGTGTTCTAATTCATCCAGATAGTCAGTATCTTTTCGGATTCAGTTTAAATGGACGCAGCTTTAAATTTACGAGAGCTCCCCAAGGTTTTACAGAGAGTCCTAGCATTTACAGCCAAGCATTAAAAAGACAGCTGGACAGTATTCATATGCCTACCAACACTGCACTGCTCCAGTACGTAGACGACATCCTAATTACAGCACGATCAGAACCAGACTGCGAAAATGCATCACTGACAGTTTTACACTTTCTGGCAGACAAGGGACACAAAGTGTCCCCTTCGAAGTTGCAATTCTGTGCACACCAAGTGGTGTACCTTGGACACTTGCTGTCCAAGAGGGGTAGACAGCTGACACAAGAACGTATTCAGTTAATTGCTAACCTTTCACAGCCCAAGACACAAAAGGAAGTACGGGCCTTCATTGGCCTCCTTCATACTGCAGACAATGGATTCCCCAGTATGCCTATCTAGCCAAACCACTCATACAGTTGACAACACAGGAGGCAGCGTCTTCGACTGTCCTCCCTTGGACACAAGAACATACCTTGGCATTTGAAGAATTAAAAAGAGCCTTATGTCAAGCGCCAGTTTTAGCGACTCCTTGTTACAGCAAACCTTTTATGCTTTTTGTCACTGAACGAGATGGAACAGCATTATCTGTTCTCACACAAGATCAAGCAGGAAAACACAAGCCTTGCGCTTATTTTTCTAGTATACTGGATCCAGTGGCCCAGGCTCTGCCTGCGTGCCTGAAATCAGTTGCAGCAACAGCCCTAGCCATAAGAAAAAGTGACTCCATAGTGCTGGGACACCCCCTGACAGTCCAGGTACCACATGCAGTGGAAGTTCTCTTGAACAGGACACAGACACAGCACTTGACTGTAGCGAGACTGACAGGATATGAACTGACGTTATTTCAGCCACACATAGAGATCAGACGATGCAATATTCTCAACCCTGCTACACTTTTGCCCTCAAGTACAGTAGACACTGCACCACATGACTGTGTGGAAGTAATGAATACAGTGACGAAACCAAGACAAGATCAGACAGATATTGCACTGCCAGACCCTGACCTGACACTTTATGTAGATGGTTCATGCATGAGAACAAGTTCGGGAGACTTAGTGGCCGCATATGCTGTGACCACTGATACTGAAGTCATAGAGACACAAAGAATAGACACACTGTCAGCACAAGCAGCAGAGCTCATCGCTCTGACACAAGCCTGCATAAGAGCCAAAAACTTGAAGGTGAATATTTATACAGATTCACAGTATGCATTCGGTGTTGTTCATGATTTCGGAGTATTATGGAGGGAGAGAGGTTTCTTGACCTCTCATGGGGCTAAAATTCAGCACGGTCCGCTTATTCAGGCTCTGTTAGAAGCAATACATTTACCTGCAGCCATAGCTATCCTGAAATGCAAAGCACACACCAAAGTTACAGACACCATTTCCCAGGGTAATGACCTGGCAGACCGAACTGCTAAACTTACAGCCCAGACACCAACAGACATGACGAAGACAGAGGTACCATTACTGACAAAAAGCATGACAGTCAGGGATCCCTCACAAGATGTACTCGACATACAGACACATGCCACTCCAGATGAAATAAAGAAATGGACTGAACAAGGAGGGGTCCAGACTGACCAAAGTTGGATGACTAAAGGCAAAGCTACATGGTTTCTCCCAGACTCTATGGTACAAGTGATCATAAACACAGCACATAGTCCAGCACACTTAGGAGAGAAGGCAATGCTAGACAGCTTACAGAATATCTGGTTTAACAAGCACCTACATGCAGCAGCGAAACAGAAAGTATGTACCTGTATGATCTGTTGCCAGTTCAATCCAGGCAAAGGCATTCCGGTGGAACAAGGCGGATTTCATCCTCCTGACCATCCTTTTGAGTCCTCCAGATGGATTATATCCAGATGGACAGATGTAGAGGTTACAAGTATGTCCTGGTAGTTGTGTGTGCACTATCTAGATGGACAGAAGCGTACCCAGTCCCAGATTATACTGCTGTGACCACCGCCAGGCAATTGGTGCGTGAATACTTCCCACCATATGGATTGCCCCGTGTCGTGTACTCAGATAATGGTCAGCCCTTTTCTTCTGAATTAATGAAACAAGTGTCCCTTCTGTTAGGATATCAGTGGAAGTTTCATTGTGTACGACACCCTGAAGCAGCCGGGCTTGTCGAGCGCCATAATCAGACACTTAAGACGAAATTAGCAAAGATTTGTGCAGAAAAAGGCGTGGATTGGATGGTAGCCTTGCCGGTTGCCCTCTTTTACATGCGTATGGTAGCTCATTCCAGAACAGGCCTATCTCCTTATGAAGTGGTTTTCGGTAGACCACCGAATATGTGGGGTACGCCTATGCCTAAGAAAATAACTGATGTTGACAGTAACATGCTGACAGATTACCTGGCTTCCTTGATGTCTGCACTACTCTCTTGTCGTTCACAGGTTGCCGCCGCCTTCCCTGACAACACCCTGGTCAAGGAACACGCCATCGTCCCTGGCGACTTTGTGTATGTGCGGAATTTTGATCGATCAAGCCCCCTTGAGCCGCGCTGGAAGACACCGAAATTAGTATTGCTCACCACGAGGATAGCCGTCAAGGTCGAAGGACGTAAAAGATGGCTCCATGCCCAACATTGTAAAAAATACTTTGGAGATTCTGGAACTTTGATAAAGACTAAAGACAGTACCGATAGTACAGACTTTAAGCCCCCTTTGCTAGAAAAGACTCCGCAACAAGAATACAGGTCCAAGTTACGGTCTAGTAAGTCAGACAGCGTTTAATTGTTTAAGTCCACTAGGTGGTGAATCGGTTAGACAGGTTCCTGACATGTATAAGATCGTAGACCAGAATAGTAAAAAGAGCAAGATGAGAGAGAAATACTGCAAGATTTTACGCAGTAGATGTATAGTAACCTTGATTTTTATGTCTCTTCTGAGTATAACAATAATATGTATCAGCTTGACACTACATGTTTTCTTTCCTCCTATTTCTTCACGTATACACTTTTCCTTCAATGACACTGTAGAGCACACATTTAGTGATCTGCCACCCCATGAACTGTCATATCGACTAGCCCTGCGCAACAATACTTTTATTCGAATGCTTTACCATTCTCATCAGACCAGCAATGTAACAGATTGCTGGGTATGAGGCCGACTCCCACCTTATCAGAAAACGAAGGGAGTTCTGCCCCTCTTTCCTTTTCCGTTCTCGCACAATGGTTCGTGCGGAGCATGGTTTGCTTTAATGTCCTCACTAGACAGAAAGTCCGCAGTTTCCCAGGGTGTCTGGATATGGGGAAACTTGAATACAGTAATGCATGAGGCATGTTTTCCAGATAAAGACGGTCTTCCCCAAAGGAAGGGGACTGATCTAGAGAATGAAGTGTACGAACAAGCAAATGCTTCCCTTAGCTTTATGATTCTGAATGTTCAGCCCGAGCAAAATACAAGTCCACCGTTTATATCAGTCCTACCAGTAAAGGGTGAATTGTGCGTTAGAAAGAAAGGATCAGTACATATAGGACACAGCGAGTGTAATACTGTAATCGAGTTTACTGACAAAGTAAAGTCTTCTTTTAAGGCTTCCCGTCATTCCTATTTCATTTGCGGTCAGACAGCCTATGTACGTCTGCCCTTAGACTGGGGTGGGACATGTTATATAGCGTTCCTGCTGCCACCCGTCTTTCTAGCCCCATCCCATTATCATCGAGATTCACGACTAGTGCATGTTAGAAACAGGAGGGAGATCGATTCCCCAGTGGTTGATCAGACTGACACAGCTTGGGAGCAATATACAGATTTCATTAAAGGATACTTCGGGTTCATAGGTCCCGTCCAAAACAGTAAACTCATACGCAGGTTAACAAGAACTCTAGAAGCAGTAGTGAATGAGACTACATCTGCCCTGGCAAACTTGACCGAAGAGCAGTCTGCCATGCGACTTGTTGTTCTTCAGAATCGCCTTGTTCTTGACGTCATCTTGGCAGATAGGGGCGGGGCTTGTAGAGTGATCGGCTCTAGTTGTTGCGTGTTTATTCCTAATAACGCGCCATCTGTGTACGCAGCAATAACAAGACTCCACAAGATAGCTCACGAGATGCATCAAGACCCATGGACTTGGTCCGGTTGGCTTTGGAGTGTAATATCGGGATGGGGATGGACAGTGTTGTGGTTCCTAGGAATGATACTGCTTATGATAGTCGGCTGCTGTCTCTGTCTGCAATGTGGCCCGGCGATTTGCGGCCTGTGTGCCACTGCCTGTATTCCCCATCCACGTATACAAAAGAGAAAAGACTAACAAATGATGCTGTATGATCAGATATACGGTCTCATGAATATAGATGTGTCCTGAAGGGTACAGTAGGGGACAAGGAGGGAATGAGGAAATAGAAATTTTACGTGGTCAATGTGTCCCCTGCTTGTACCCCACGTTTAGTGTATGTGCATGTCACCCATGCATATTCCCTCTATGACCTGTAATAATGATGCCTCTGCATTTCCGTCCCACATTAGAATGTCAGTTACCCAGCCTTCCATGAAAGAAATGTTAATTCTGCACTGAGGCCCATGTTGCCAATGTATTTGCATTGTGCATGTTTAAAAGTCGAGATGAACCCGTTTTGTGGCTCAGCCTGAGCCAGTCTCCGAATTCAGGTTTCTTGCCTCCAGACACTCTGAAAGCTGCAGCTCAGCTACGTATCCCTGACCTTTCGCATACTTCTGGCTCAGCCGAAAGGGGCCCAGCCTGGCCTGCCAAGACAGTATTTTGCACACAGTTATCTGCTTGCTCCACAGAAACACATTCCTGCCTAGTGAAGAAGGTTAACAGAACCCGTCTGCAGAGATAGGGCCTAGCCTTTCTGTATCCGTTTAAGTGATTTACAGAGCTCGCATCCATAGAAGGCCCATGGCCCCCACGCAATGCACGAAGAAATATATCCCTACACCGGCTCTTTGTGATGAGCAACCTTTGCTTGAGCGACCTTTACTTCAGACAATACATCCTCCAAACTTAAGATATCAGATTATACCAGACGTGCAGGTCGTCCTGACACTGAAGGTTTCTCTACTGGACCGAAAGTCAGCCCCCCCAGCTTCCCCCAGTTACACGTTAATTGCACGTCATGACCAAGGTGCGCACACAAGTAGGGTAAAGGTTCCAGCTGACCATGCAGACCCCCTCCATGTATCCACCCACCTATGACTCACCTATGACTCCTCAAGTGAACGCCCACATGTACGCCCTCTTACACGCCTCTTGCACGCCCATATGCTCTTATCTCTCTCTTTCTCTTGCTCTGCCTGGAGCGCTCCTCCTTCTCTATGCAATGCAATGTATATTCCATGTATAAATATTGTACTCTGTGAATAAAGTTCAGAAGACCCTTCCTGAACCTTAGTGGTGACGGAACCCGATTCTCCCTTAACTCGAGTTACTGAAATAAAGCCCTTTTGAATCGGACACCACGGACTCTGCCTCTCATTATATGCATGACCCATTGTTTAAGTATAGAAATTCTGACAGGGTAATATTTAATTTACCACAATGTGCTAATATACATGTGCCAGACAGACTACATGTTTTTGCTATATTGCCTTGTCTTTAAATGCCCCTGTACTTCCATAGTTCAGAATCTTCAGGATCTACCTCCATATGACACTGCCACTTTTCCAATCAGCTCTGGGTGCTTTGGGTATTGCCCTGTACTGCCCGGGACTGCATGGCTAGCTTGTTGTCTTGTGCACTAGGATGATGGACCAAACTGACCAGGCACAGCATGAGGTGGGTCTCCTCCTATACCCGCTCTCTCAGCGTGACAAAGAGGCCACTGGGAGTGGCTGTGCTCTTTTTAAGCATTACAACAAGCACTAATGGTACCTGGGGTTGGGGTGAAAGGGAGCTGTGCAGGAAGAGAGATTTGGTGTGGTGACCCTCCAAGAGGCTCTACCTTTGTCTTCAGTAGCAGTAGCAGCCCCGGCGCCTGCTCCCACTGTGTCATCTTAAAAACTGGGAGGGGACTTCTGTTCACTAACGAACGAACATAAAAAACAATGCAAAAAAAAAATTAGCAATAAGAATTTTTTTTAACACATAACGATTATTTTTTAGTTTTTTTTAGCTTTTCTGTAAAAAACGTTAATTTAGGGCCAAAATGACAAAGGGAAAGAAGAATAGGCAGAGCAGAACAGTAATAAAATGGATTTAGCGAGGAGAGCAATTTGGAGAGAGACAAAAGGAGAAGTGAGACATCAGAGTTGAGAAGAATGACAAAAATTTAGGAAGAGGGGAATCAAGTGAGGAAGAAAGCATAAGTATGCTAGAGATGTAGACAGATGGAGGGAGTGAGAGGGGAGATATTAGGGATAAGAAATGATGGAAGACAGTGGAGAAAGGTGCAGAAATCGTTAAAGATAGAAAGAAAGCTGGAAAGCGAAAGTAGGAAAGAGATAGGCAGGAAAGTGGTAGGGGATTTGGGTAGAGGTAGATATTTACCAGAGCTGCCAACTTGGGAACCAGGTTTTAGTCTCATCGTTGGCTAAAAATCTTGTGATTCTTTGCAAATGACCTAGGGCCAGATGTACAACCCTTTTTTGCGTCCGCAAACGGGAGATCGGCCCGTTTGCGACCGCAAACAAGGTTCCAGGCATGTACAAATACTATTTTGCGAGTCAATGAATTGCAAAATAGCATTCACTACTCTCCTTATTAGGAAGGGGCGTCCCTTCCTAATAGCGAGTCACCATGCCATGCACTGTTGTTTTGCGACTACATTTGCGGTCGCAAAACACTCGCAGTTTACTACCTACTTAGGTGGTAAACCACTCACAAACAGAAAGGGGTCCACTGCCTGCCCTTAAAAAATGTTTATGCACACACTCACAAAGGGGAAGGGGTCTCCAGGGGACCCCTTTACCTTTGTGTGTGTGTGCATGAACATTTTTAAAGAGCAGGCAGTGTTCCTATGGAACACTGCCTGCTCATAAAAATAAAAACAGAAAGTTAAATGTTTATTTTTTTAAATGCATCCCGTTTTCCTTTAGGGAAAACAGGCTGCATTTAAAAAAAACTGCTTTATTAGGAAAGCAGTTACAGACATGGTGGTCTGCTGTCCCAGGCAGGCCACCATCCCTGTGAGTGCGAGCCATTCCCAATGGGGTCTCAAATTGCGACAGCCTCATGAATATTAAATGAGGCATGCAATTTACGACCCATTGGAAATCGCAAACAGAGTCTGAGACACTGTTGTACATTCACTTTTGCGAGTCACAAATTGCGAATCGCAATTTGAAGCAATTTGTGACTTTCAAAAATGAATGGTCGTACATCTTGCCCCTAATCTATCTATGCCTAAAAAAATGAATGTGTCCATGCAAAGCGCTCCAATACCATTAGGTAGAGGCTGCGCTTTATAAAATGACATAAAAAAGTGAATGACAAAGGAAATGATAGAGAGGAAGGCAGAAGAGGGTGTTTAAACATTTACTGGTCTATGAGATAAAAGGAAGGATGTTTACTACGTCACATTCAGTATCCAAATTTTCTCCTTAACTCAGGGCTTAGTTTAGAGGTTTTTGGCATTCCAGGAGATAGTGCTGAATGTAGATTGCAATCCACCAATTGAATTTCCTTCATCAAAAGGATGGAATGGTAAAGGAAATGCCACCTGTGGATTCTCCTCTGGTTTAAACGCTGCCTCCAGGCACAGGAGGACTTACCATTACTGTCTGCATCAAAGCAATAAAGGGGACACATAAGAATATAACATTAGGTATAATAAAAAGAAATTCAAGGGCAGATGGACGTGAAAGAGGCTGACAGGAGAGAGCAAGACAGGAGAAAAAGGGAAGGTTTGCAAGTTAGAAAAATGAAATAAAACTTCAAGAAGAGATACAAAATGAGAGGAGAAATAAGGGAATGAGACATATAAAAATAACTGAAGAAAGAGCCCACAAGAGAGACAGGAGTAGGAAAGAGAGTGGGACCTGTAGACAGATAAAAATATAGGCAAAGAGAGAGGAGAAATGTGAGAGACTGAGTGAAGCACATAGGTAGAATTAGAGACCCAAAGGAGAGGAAAAGAAGTATAAGAGAAAAAGGAAGAACTAGAGAGAGGGGCAACAGTGATAGGGAGAACAAGAGGTGCACACAGCAAGTAAGAAAAGGGCATAGGGACAGAGAAAGAAAGGCATTTGGAGTGAATTCCTGCAGCTTTTCCAGATTCAAACACATTTTCTATCCACAATACAAAAAATATCAAGCACGAAGTTGTATGCAATCCCGAAAGACATCGCTTGCAGAGAGGATCCTGAGTGACAGCTAAAAGAGGAAGACTCCTGGTTCCTTGAGGGTGAATAGAAGCCTCCAGACACGAAGGATGACCATGGTTCTGACTCATGGCCTAATATAATACGGGATATTGAGGGGTCTTTGGTGGTAACACAGAATAAGGGACTAGTAGGTAATTTAAATTTACCGATTCAAAAGTACAGAATTTTACTGATTCGGTATTTTCGAATTGGTAAATGCTATGTGAGTAATTATATTTACAACAAGGGGTGGTGAGGGACAGAGTCTCTGAATTAAACAGAAAGCTCTCACCCCGTCAAGAGATCAGGGCTAGATCCAACACCGTTTTTTAGCTCACTGCACCATCCCAGTTTCAGAACCTGGCTGTATGCAAATTAGTCTGTTCCTGTCCCAGTGCATGATGGGAACAGGGCAAACCAAACTACAAAAGCCAATTCTTACACTGGGAAGGAAACAAGCTCCCGGGGACCGGTTTCTGGCATTACAGCCGTCTTCGGCCCGGTTTGCTTGAATCCTGATGGTGCAATGAGCAAGGGTCTCACATCTGAGAATACCCTTCCACGCTTAGGGTGGACAAAAATATTTACAACAAGGGGTGGTGAGGGACAGAGTCTCTGAATTAAACAGAAAGCTCTCACCCCGTCAAGAGATCAGGGCTAGATCCAACACCGTTTTTTAGCTCACTGCACCATCCCAGTTTCAGAACCTGGCTGTATGCAAATTAGTCTGTTCCTGTCCCAGTGCATGATGGGAACAGGGCAAACCAAACTACAAAAGCCAATTCTTACACTGGGAAGGAAACAAACTCCCGGGGACCGGTTTCTGGCATTACAGCCGTCTTCGGCCCGGTTTGCTTGAATCCTGATGGTGCAATGAGCAAGGGTCTCACATCTGAGAATACCCTTCCACGCTTAGGGTGGACAAAAATATTTACAACAAGGGGTGGTGAGGGACAGAGTCTCTGAATTAAACAGAAAGCTCTCACCCTGTCAAGAGATCAGGGCTAGATCCAACACCGTTTTTTAGCTCTCTGCACCATCCCAGTTTCAGAACCTAGCTGTATGCAAATTAGTCTGTTCCTGTCCCAGTGCATGATGGGAACAGGGCAAACCAAACTACAAAAGCCAATTCTTACACTGGGAAGGAAACAAGCTACCGGGGACCGGTTTCTGGCATTACAGCCGTCTTCGGCCCGGTTTGCTTGAATCCTGATGGTGCAATGAGCAAGGGTCTCACATCTGAGAATACCCTTCCACGCTTAGGGTGGACAAAAATATTTACAACAAGGGGTGGTGAGGGACAGAGTCTCTGAATTAAACAGAAAGCTCTCACCCCGTCAAGAGATCAGGGCTAGATCCAACACCGTTTTTTAGCTCACTGCACCATCCCAGTTTCAGAACCTGGCTGTATGCAAATTAGTCTGTTCCTGTCCCAGTGCATGATGGGAACACGGCAAACCAAACTACAAAAGCCAATTCTTACACTGGGAAGGAAACAAGCTCCCGAGGACCGGTTTCTGGCAATACAGCCGTCTTCGGCCCGGTTTGCTTGAATCCTGATGGTGCAATGAGCAAGGGTCTCACATCTGAGAATACCCTTCCACGCTTAGGGTGGACAAAAATATTTACAACAAGGGGTGGTGAGGGACAGAGTCTCTGATTTAAACAGAAAGCTCTCACCCCGTCAAGAGATCAGGGCTAGATCCAACACCGTTTTTTAGCTCACTGCACCATCCCAGTTTCAGAACCTGGCTGTATGCAAATTAGTCTGTTCCTGTCCCAGTGCATGATGGGAACAGGGCAAACCAAACTACAAAAGCCAATTCTTACACTGGGAAGGAAACAAGCTCCCGGGGACCGGTTTCTCGCATTACAGCCGTCTTCGGCCCGGTTTGCTTGAATCCTGATGGTGCAATGAGCAAGGGTCTCACATCTGAGAATACCCTTCCACGCTTAGGGTGGACAAAAATATAAGTAATTAATCGGTAAAAAATATTGAATCGTTAAGATTCGGTATTTACCGAATCGGTAATTACCGATTCGGTATTTGCCATTCATTCCTATGGGCCTCGAGGCCCATTGGAATGAATGTCAATTACCAAATCGGTAAATACCGATTTGGTAAAATTGTAAAAAAGTCAAGGGTGGCAGGGTGTCACTTTGACACTCTGTTGCACCCCTGATTAATGCTTGTGTGCACATGTGGCACACATACATGCCCTAAGGGCATGTATGTCTGTCACATGGCACAGGTGTAAATGCACATATTTGCATTTACATAGGAATTCGTTATTTACCACCAACTAATAGTTGGTGGTAAATAACGAATCTTTTCAGCCCAGATGCACTGCTTGAAGTGCTTCCTACATTTCATTTACCGATTCGGTAAATACCGAATTGGTAAATGATGGTTCGGTAAATACTGATTCGTTATTTACCGAATCGGTAAATATGCCCCCTACATAGGAAAAGTCTATTACCGGTCGGTAACGGCCGATTTCGGCCGTTACCGACCGGTAATAGGCCACCTACATCTGGCCCTAATAGGTGACTAACACATTCAGGCACCCAAAGTAGAGAAATATATAGGCCTGAAGATCAGGTGTGGTGACCTGTAGGTTCGATGCAGTGGAATAACGATTTGTCTAGTCTTGGCCAAATCTACTGACCCCACGAGTTTAGAAAGCTTAATTTATAAGACATTACTCCCGATACTAAGAATTTTTTTATGAAAGGTCATTATTCACAAATGTGGGCCACATTGTTCTTCGGTGCCCGGCCCTAATTTTGTTCCAATCGGACCCTGACACTTGGGGGTACAAGTTAGGCACAGTCATGATGTCAGATGGCATGTACTGCACATGCTTCTTACAGCAACCAATGCTAGAAGCCTTCTTGGCAGTGTTGAATTGCATTGGAGGACAAGTGCTGTGCAGGACTAGACTCACGTCAACGGGAGCTTGCTTTTTATTTTGTTTTGCGTGCCCTGACCTTCGGCTGTGTCGTAGAGATTTGAAGCCTTCCCTCATTTCCTCTCTTGCAAGAAACATGTAAGCCACTTTAAGATCCTATGCTCAAGCCCATACATGAAAAAGATGTATTTGTTAGTTGTGCTACAAACCTGATTTAAACATGTGATAACTCCCTTCAGCTTTCTTTCCTAGATAACTACTCTGAGAAGAGGAAGTGCACATGTTCACTGAAATAAATGAACATGAAAGCATTTTAGCTGCATGAAAAGTTTGAAAACGTCATGGAAACACAAAAAAACAGGTTTACTCTAGTGCTTGTTGCTGCTTCTAAACACTTTAAGGGCATGCTTAGTGTCATCTAGTTCATGTAGATGGTCCACCTCACTCTGATGCCCTCACCCCCTCCCTCTCGCTCTGAAGTTGTTGGTAAACACAGGGGACAGTGGGAGCAGCAGAGTCTGCAACCTGGCCCAGTGTTTAATTTGAGCCCGTGGTTTCTGGTGCTCGGCACCAGCACTTAATTGTCAACATGGGCACGTGTGACAGTGTGCCAGAAGGTGGGACTGTCTGGCTAATTTAGAGATGACCACAACTACAGTTAATTATTTATTCAATATATATATATAAAATGACTATTACCTGCAGCGCAAGCCATTCTCATAGCTTTGGGGGGCCTGAAATAGTCAGAATTGTGCCACTTGTAGGAGTGTGATGGTTAGTAGTAGTGTTGTTACTATCATTGGCAACATAGCACGGGTAATGTGTGGTGGAGGCTGCAGTGCCATCCTGACGAGAGCCCTGGCACTTATTTTTTTACAAATTAAGCACTAACCTAGCCCCTGCAATGAATGACTTCACTGGAAGTGGCACACTGAGGCACCCAGGATGATGCACGCTCGGGCATAGCAAGAAAAAGGTACACTAAGGGACAGCCTGGAAGAGGAACCCTCAGGGAAAGCCAGGAAATGGCACACTAAGGCACAGGTGCAGCTTTACCTTTAGGTAGTGGGTGGTGCAAGAGGAGGTGGGGGTTATTACCTGGGAATCAGTGAGAGGTATGTTTTGATTCAGTGGACCTGAAGCAGTATAGAGCAGTGTATGGTTGAAGCTAAGGTGCTCCCTCTCTACTGTTTTTCAAGAACCTGTGCAGTGGCATGTTTACCTCCCTCTAATAAAGCTTTCGTACACTTCCCTCATCTAATGTCAGTCTCTCCAAGTTTCTTGTCTGGTAAGATAATATGCTTCTAGCTTGGGAGCCATCTTTCCACCCTCTGTGTTTGATAGCTGTATGAGTCAATCCCTCTCCTTCACACACTCTGAACTCCTTTTATCATTGCCTCACATACCCTACATCCTTCTCTCCTCAGTTCTTAACTCACCTCAGGCTGACACACACTGAACTCCTTTCGTCTCTTAACTTTACATCACACACCCTGCACTCCTTTATTAATGTCTTCATTCCGCCTCACAAACTATGAATCAGACTCTTCTTTCAGTTCTGCTTTATAGATCCTACAATCCTTTAACCTCAGCTCTTACCTCACTTCTGGCTCACACATCCTGCATCCCTCTCTTAATTTCCTAACCTCATGTTACACACACTAAACCCATTTCTTTATCTCTTTACTCTATTTTACACACTCTGCACCCCTTTATTAACCACTTAACTCTACCTCATGCACCATGAGCCTGCGTCCTAAGCTCCTACCTCACCTTAGGCTCAATCTCCCAGTACCATCTCTTCATCTCTTAACTTAACCACACTCACGCTGCACCCCTCTCTCTTCATCTCCTAACATCTCCTAGCCCACTCTGCACCCTCAGTTCATCTATTAATTTGGTGGAATTGGCACGTTCTGGTTGGATGAATGAAGCGAGCCCTAGTCAGATAGAACCCCCTTCAGGGGTGGGTAATTACACTCACTGTATAACTTGCGCTCACCCTTGTGTAGCTTGGCACTGTGCAGTTGGGCTTATCTCAGAGGTAATTTTTAAAGCATTTGCACAGCGCTCACACAAAAAATACACTAACTGTCACAAAAGATACTTTACACGTGATGTATGTAAATAAAGATTGTAATCAGCACACACATTAATTAACACTGCATGAACATCATGCATTTCTGTGTATAAATCGAATTTGGAAATATTGCTAGCAGTACTAGGCCCAGCTTTGTTAAAATGACATCAGAAATATACACACTTGGCAAAGATCCAACTTTACCGCACCCAGCACCCTTATTGCAATGCCAAACATCAGAACGAGGCCTAACCTGGCAATTATAGTTCATGCCACACAGTTATTGTGTGCACCACAAATCACAACGATATCAGAAATGTGTACATATAGATAATTACAACACTTTTAAAGAGCACCATGGGCAAGGCCATACGGGTAAAAAAAAGAATCAAACACAGTATTCTTTTGGCAGGGAATCGCATGGTGTAATTATTAACAGGCAGTCACTCTAACACACTCACTCAGAACCGATATGCGGTGCCACGGATATCAAGCAGTTCTGTATGGAGCGCACTCGCCCACACATGCACACAGCACCGTAATGTGGTGCACTGATGTCTGCAGGGCAGTTGATAATGCACATGCAGATCCTGTGGCCCAAGACTTATTCTACCATTCAGCCAACCCCAACTACCTTATACCCATGGGCTTGAGATAAAGAAAACTTTTCCCATGATATTAGGATGATCGGGCCAGAGTCACACTTAGTATGGCTCCCAGGGAAGAAGGTGGGTGTAGGTAGCAGAGCTAATTAGGCGGCAGTCGACAAATGGGGGTTTGGCCGCTACTTGAAAAGTTCACCCACGGTATGTAGAGTAGTAGCGGGCAGAGGACGATACTTGTTCAATCAAGGGATTCCACACTGTGCCTTCCGGCACTTGCCCAGTTCTGCGAAGCACAGTGCAGTCTAGCAGTTTGTTGACCTGTTTCCGATCGCTCTAGGAAACATTCCTTAGCCCAGTTAATTACTCTCACCACCCAGACCCAGTCCAGACAATACTACTTGGCAACATAAAGTTGTTGAGGTCGGGTGAGGAGAGGGTAGTTGGCCTGTCTCCCTTAGAGCACCAAAGGAACAATTGCTTAATGGGGAATGAAGCAGGGGATCCTCTTGGAAGAAGGAAACACTCCATCAGAAACACATAGATCAAAGTAGCACCCATGCAATTCTGGCACCCCAGAACATCGAATCCACTTCTCCACATCTCCCTGGAAATGAGGCACAACATCTGGTGCACATTGATACGAGTCACACCAGGTAGCTCAGGTCACACACAATGAAGAGTGGCAAACTCAGTACCTTCCTGGAAATGTGGCACTACATCTTGTGCTCATTGATCTGAGTCGCACCAGACAATTTAGGTAACACACAACAAAGAGTTGCAAATTTCCATACCTCCCTGAAAATGAGGCACAATATCTGATGTGCGTTGATACGAGTCGTACTAGACAGTTCCGGTCACACACAATGTAGAGTCACAAACTCATTACCTTCCTGGAAATGAGGCACATTGTCTGGTGTGCATTGATGTGAGTTGCACCAGACAGTTCTAGTCACACATGATGAAGAGTTGCACATTCCTCCCCTCCCTGGAAATGAGGCCGAGCGTCTGGTGCACATTGATCTAAGTTGCACTGGACAATTCCGGTCACACACACAGGCGCAAGTTCAGCAGTGGAGCACAAGGTACAATGAGGCACTAATACGGGTATGCCCTCACCTCCGAGAGTCGCAACCTGTGAATCAGACACCACATGCAATGAGCATGCACTCGGTGTGTCACACGAGTGAGATGCGACACGATTGATGGAGCAGGTCACCCGGGGTCCCACAGACAGATGAAACTGTTCACCACAAAGACGCTTATGTGCATTGCTACCCACGATACAGGAACCACACTCCTTGCATGTGGGAAGTACATTTGGGGCTCAGCACAAGGCAAACTGGTCTCCGGGCACCATACTTTGTTCCACGCTCACGCCGGCTACCAGTTGGGATCCAGCAGACGATGTGGGCGCTTAAGAGGGTACCGCTCTCCAGGTGTCACATGTAGACGTGTAGGTCACTCGTGGGAGGTCTCAGATGTCCCTGAGACCTCCACCAGAAACCAGGGGGCAAGCCAACAAGCCCTTGTAGAGCACATTTCAGGGTGCCATAGAGCAGCAGGTAGTCAGCCCAGGCCAGCCACTATTCTGGAAGGGTGCACGGTCCCTTCCAATGGCAGTAATTTTCCTTGTGCACAACAAATTCCTCGGGCAGTGTGCACCACGCAGTACCAGGATCACCATTCCCACATCCCCAAAAGTGTATCCCTATCCTGCTGAAGTTTGGCACCAGTAGTTATACTGTGGTGTGCAGTTGAAGCTCGGGGTGGTTCTGAGGGTTTCCCTTTTGAACCACCTATGTCTCCCCAAAATGTCCGTCCTGCCAGCCATGGGGCTGTAGAATGCTGATCTTAATCTCTAGCGGGGCCAAGATCTGGCTTCCCAGAGGCCAAGTGTCAAAACATCCCCCTCCAGTCTATCAAGCCATGCTCTCAAAGGCAGAGGTCTGTCATTCCAGTTGCATGCCCAATGTTAATAGCTGTCTCTGGGGAATGCACAGATGTGCCCCCTCATTATCCAGTATAGACTGGAGTCATACAAAAAGGCACATAAAGAGTGTTAGAGCAGATAAAAGCCAACTTTCAAGAAGTGGCATTTGAAGTGGCATTTCTAAGCTATTAATGACAAGTCCTTCTTTACAACAGGAGAGGGTTTGTCTTTGTAAATACAATGTCGGAAACATTATGAGTCTGCTCCAATGTAAGCCACTATTGCAGCTTGAAATAATTTCACCCATTCCCCCATGTTAACCAATAGGAAGAGCAAAACTCATAGGTCGTGAAAGCATGCATGGGTATTCTTCACTAACTAGGCACACGTGTACCTGCCTTGGCCAGCCTTTCATCTACCACTTGCCTTACCCCTTAAGACTTACCCCAGGGATGCCTTAGTTGTAGTGAAAGGTCCCCTTAGTATTGACTGGTGGTTTAGAAAGGCCAACCTGAGCATAAGTACAACTCTGCACACACAGGCCTGCAAGGGCAGACTTGAGACATGTTTACAAAAATAAGGTAAGCACCACTTCCTAACATGTGTAGGAAGGGCACACACCCTTTCACACTGCTTTACAGTGGGAACGTGCCCAGAGCCCTGAGGCAACTAAAAGATAATCCCTGCTGTTGTCCCATGGAAAGAGACGAGCTCCTGGGTAAGGAAAACCCACACAAGAGTTCTTCACTACCTGGGCAGGGAACACCCTTATGTACCTGCCCTGCATTTCGTCAACCACTTGCTTTATCCCTCATGGCTGACCCTAAGAAGCCAAACTGAGCACAGGCGCAACTGCGCACCCGCAGGCCTGCAATGGCGGACTTAATACATGTTTGGAAGGCTATTCTGGTGGGCGGCACAATCAGTGCTGCATCCCACCATTAGACACTCCAGTATTTGCCCTTGGTATATGGTGTATCCTTTTACAGGGCACTCACAGGTACAACACCTAAACCAATCAAGTAAGCACCACTTCTTAGCATGGGTAGGAAGGGCGCATGCGCTTTCACAATGTATCCCAGTGAAAAAGCGCCCAGAGTACTAAGGCCATGAAAAGAAAATCAGCAAAAACCCAGAGTGTCGCCTATAAACCTATATAGGATCTGCACGTTTAGACAACATGCACTGTAGGATTGGTGTCTGGACTGATTCTAGAGACCGCTACTGGTAATGTTAGCCTGTATACCAGCTAGCTCACAGTGCCACTAGAAACCCCTCTTACCAAGGAGAGAATAGTTCTTGGCACCTATCGACATGACAACCCTAATCCCTCAGGATCGTGGAAACAGTGTAATACTTTTTGCTCAGTCACTCATGTTCACTTTGTCTCAGAGAGATACACGTTTATTGAACCAGCATCATTCTAGTGTAAAATAGGTGTGCTGAAATAACCATTAGACAGTAACAGATATAAATGATTATACACACTAACAGAGAAAAAGGATGGTAGATTTCTGCCATTGTGCTAAAACAATGAATACAGGCACATATATCAAATACATGACAGTAGTAAATGCGTACACCTACAATGCAACCCTAATTAGATGTAACTAAATGTACCTAGCATGTATGTGGGTGTGAAGCCAAGAATCCCTCTAGGATAAAGTCAACCCTATTACCTGAAGTGAAAGACTGTGGGACCTCGTCTTGGTCTTGAGATGGACTCCCCGCAATGGATGTCAGATCACTGCAAGCTGGAGTGTCTGCGTGAAGGAACCTCAGCATCTCGCGACAGTGTGTCGGCATGGAAGTCTTTTTCTCCTCTGACTACCTCTGCAAGTTATGGTGGTTACATACCCAAAGCGGTACCCTCAGGGGTTCTACCTTGCTGTGTCTTGTCGGACCTAGAATGACAGAAGGAATGACCCTTGTACATAGTTATTATGCAGTAGATGGCAGTCCTGCTGAGTTTCCAAGAATCCTCATGCATAATGGATGAGGCTAGTTTCAGTGAAAACCCTACATCCTGTAAGTAGTACCGTAACTGAGTAAAAGGTTTGCACTAAGAACCGTTATGTATGGGAATGGTAGGGGAGAATATAGGTGAAAGGTTAGGTGACTACCTGAGCCTATATTGGGGAACCTATATGGAACATAGCAGGAGGAGAAAAAGCAAAACATTTTAGGGAAATCTCCTGAGAAGGGCCATGTCCAACATTATTAGAGCTCTCACATGCTGTACCCTTCTCTCTTTGTCTCTTAACTGGACATCATCCACCATGCATCCATTCCTTTTCCCTTAACTCTATCTCACACAGCCTGCACCTTCACTCATCATCTATTGATGCTAGATCACAATCCTTTTCTTACCTACCTCACACACATTCACCCTACTTCTCTCTTCATCTCTTACTATCTCCTCATTCACTCTGAGCCTTCTCTTCTCATTATTCTACCTCATATGCAGTGCACCATTCACTCTCCACTTCTTAATTCTACATCACAACCTTGCACCCCTCTCTTAATTCTACCTCAAATACTCTGCACCCCCTCTCATTATCTATTATATCTACCTGACACACTATGCATGCATTGGTTCACTTTTCAGCTCATGCTGTCTGAGCAAAGTCGATGAGTGGGGAATGGGAGTGGAAGAAAACCCCTGAGCATGCCTACCTAATTCATAATGTCTACAACTGGACCCTTGGTGGCAACCCTATACCAGACCACAAGAAAAGTAGCAGCAGTCAATGCAAAACCATGGAGCATAAGAGAGTGCAATCAGGCAACACTGCTGCTAACACTTGCACGCAAACTACATTCAAGGAAAAAGCACTGTCACAACATGCATCTCTGCGTATTCGTTTGTTTTGGCTATAAGTCACAAGATAAGCCCCTCCTGGAGTTTTCCCTGTTGAAAATAAAAATTCTCTTTCATGGTGTTTTTCAGCAACACTGGGATCTATGGTTGACAAAGATGTGAGCATACCTAGTTGGCCTCAAATGGGAGAATAGGCTAGTGGAACAAGTTACCTTGGTACTTGTTGTGTATTTTATCATAAATCAAACAACGCTTCAGCAGGCAGCCTTCATACCCCCTTACACACTTAACACGTACACTACAACATGCTGCAACCATGTACCCCAAGTACCAAGTCTCTGATATATTACCTCTTTAATCTGGCACATAATTTCAAGGGCTGGACACACGCACACATTGAATGCATATATTAAACCTAGGTGTAGGCATAATTAATGTATAGCATGGCTATATGTAAACCACCACATCTACATTTCATCAGAAAATATAGGGGTAAATGCAGTTACATTTGCTTCCACTTTAAATGCCACTCACACTAGGACCTGGCCGCAAAGCTACCACTTTCTTCAACATACATGTTGAATGCAACAGACAGTAAATCTCAGGACCTGGCAATGGAACTCAATGCTTACCCAATGCAATACAATGGAATACACAATCACATATGGCAAAGTTTATAACATTTTAAAAATGAAAATTAGCTTAAAGTAAACAAAAGAAACAAAAGGTTCCAAACAAAGTCGTTATACTAAATAAAGAAAAAGGGACACAATAATCTTCCTTTCTGGATCCTCAAATGCATTTTATGAAACAAATTAATGAAAGATTGGGGGTGGGGTAGAAAATATTGTCCTATGACAGTCTGTTATGGTTTTGATTTTTTTTATAGCTCACAACTACACAGGGTGTGTTGGCACTGACACTGTAAGAGGAAAATTAATAACTGAATTAAGGAGCACAGGAGTTATTGAAACAGATGTATTTTCTGAGCTTTATGTATCTTGAGTAAGTAAGATTCAGAATTGATGGTGTGGAGGGGGGGGGGCAATCCCAGCTTTAGCGGTAATCAGAGGAAAAGACAGCCCACCAGTGTGAAATTTTAGAAACAGAACTGAGACAAAGAGAGAAGTGAAGCATTGCAGAGGTCTGGAAGGAGAGTATCTCCAGAAAAGGGAAGAGATGTAGTTCCTGTGTGTCATGGAATGAACTGCCTTGTGGCAGACACAGAGAGCCTCGAGGAGACATCTCTAATGTATAGGGAGCCTGTGCACCATAAGATGCAGTGATATGCTAGGATGCTTGTGAATTTAGAAGAAGATGGGTTGCAGTGTTTTGGATCATTTTAACCTGCGCTCTTTCTTCCTAATAGTCCACACCTACTCTGTCAGCCTTGCTTCCTTCATTTTGGATGCCGTCAACGTCATCTGAGTTCCGCAAGGGTCCTTTTTCACTCCAGTCTGTGAAATGCCTACAAGAGTCCACTAGCAATCATCATTCACTCTCACAAATTCAACATCATATCCTATGCTTACAATATCCAGCATAAAGACCCTCTTCAACAAGATGCCAAACACCCAGACCAATTTCTCTGTCAGCATGACTGAAGTTGCAAGATTGATGAAAAGTAACTGCTTCAAGCTCAACACAGACTAGACAGAAGTAGTCATCTTTGGAAAAGACACCTCACTCTGAGACTTCACTTCGCTGCCAGGCAATCTTGGACCACACTCCTCCTGGCTACCCATACAAAACACCTCAGAATAGAAATCGACAACCAACTCACCATGACCAGCCAAGTGAACACAGTCTCAGTTTCCTGCTTGTTCACATTCAAGATGCTCAAGAAGATAAATAAATTACTTCAACCCCCAAACCATTGCAGAACAGTCACCCTAGCCCTCATCACCTGAAGCTGGACTATAAAATGTTCTCTGTGCAGGAATCAAAGCCCAACTGAGCAGAAGACTCAAGACCATACAAAACTTAGCAGCCAGGTTAACGCTCAATCTCCATCTCATACTAACATCACTCAGCACCTCAAAGAGCTCCACTGGCTCCCAATCCACAAACAAGCAGTCTTCAAACTACTCACACACACATACAAAGCCTTGCACAATATTGACCCCATGTACCACCATTTAGAAATCCACAAACCAACCATACACCTTCGCTCAGCTGGCTCCTACTCGCAAACCCCCTGCATTTACAGAACCAGTTCTGGCAGTTGTGCCTTTTTCTACCTCACTCCTACAACCTGGAACGGCCTGCCCCTGCACATCATAGCCCCCTCCTCAGTTCTTGAATCTGCAAGAAACTGAAGATGTGGCTCTTCACCTAGCCCTGACCTTGGCTCGGTCCATACAGCTCCTGCTTCAGCGCCAGGTTATCCTTCTGTGAGAGTTGGGAACTATACAAATGTGCATAACATAGCATTATGTGGTAGATAGAGGGGGAAGCCCCACCTATACCACATTACAGTAGTCCAGTGTACTTATAACAAGCAATAGGACTAACTGTTGCTTAAAACCGTGGGGATCAGGGTTAAGAATTATTTCTAAATCTTCCAATGAGGACACAGGTTGAAGCTTTTTGAAATAGGATGGTAATTAGAAAGAATTTCAGGTGGGCTTCTCCAGCAGTGGGACAATTTGTGCCGTCTTGCAAAAAGATGGGACTATGCTAGAGGTTAAAGATTGCTTGCAGATAGATGCAATCAGGGGAGTGACTAATCCTTTAATAATGTCATTTTCCTAACGCCAGCAGCGGTCCTCATGCCCGCCATATTACAATGGGCAAACATAGCCCATTTCCGGTCCGCCGCGGTGCGATGTGAACTACCATAAAAATGCACCTGCCACAGCGGCGGTGGGAGCCAATAGAGACCCACTGGCATGCGCAATGACGTCCCGACCGCCGTACAAATCAGGATGCTCCAAACAACCCATCACACCTCTGCGGAGAAACCACCCAACCAGAGACTGCAGAAGCATGACAGCGGAGCGCGAAACAAGACTCCCGGTCCCCTCCACCCGGTCCGAACCGCAATGGATATAGCTCTACATGTCTTCCCGGTGCTGTACTTGATACACTACCAGCAAGTAATGCACCGTCGCGGACAGCTCCTCAGGTACGCAATGACACAACCCCGCACACAACCACAACACACAACTCTTGGCCTGTTATACGGTTCCTGTCCACACAAGATCTCCGGTGGGGACAGGAACACATCCACAAGGGTAGCCATACATGTCCTACCTGTCACTAAATCACCCCCCGCATCCCGGTCACCCATCAACCATGAAATCAATGCAATCTTCCGGTCACCTCACCGCAGTGGTGAAGATGCGGGAAGACAAGTGCACAATGTAGTAGGCAGGGCCAGCGCCAGCCATGGGCAGTCCACAAAGATTCACAGGGCCACAACTACACCCATCACACACTAGGCCCCCCACACCCAAAGGGGACATGCTGTGTGCCCCTCCTGTGCTCTACCCTGCACAATTAACCACCCAGGTGACCCCAGACCTTCCACCACACACACCAAACAACCAGGGAACCAGTCACAGCAGGTGGGGCTAAAGAGGAACACATAGTACAGAAGTGCAGGGCAGGGCAACCATCCTCCCCACACACACACTCCGCACATGTCAAGCAAACTGAGTCCAATCACAAAATGGACACTCCCACTGAATATGAACAATCACCCAACTGTACACACTGCCTGTCAAGCCACCCAGACACACCCCACACTGACACACAGCCACATACACATACCAGATGTCAGCAGCAATGGAAGACAATTAATGGGCAAGACAAAAGTGGGGTGGACAGTGATGGGAAGACAAGGAGCTAGCCACAAAGCATGTGTACACCACATGCAAGAGAAGGAACAGATTGCAACACACTTAGGCCAACAAATCACACATGGCTGGCACAGTGAGTGGAATTAAACCACAGTGACCTGTCATATGGTTACTACGTTTCTATATATTGTGTTAAGTTAGCATGAGCTTATTAAATGTTTAAACGCAATATTTTATTTCAGCTTGAGTTTGCACACGACACCTACTTGTTATTGTAGCTTTCAACCTAGACGAAAGATGTGATTTATTTGAGAATAATATGTTATTGCTCTAGTATCAGCCGTGCTTGGTACACTTGGTACAACTGTCTGCACACCGAGAACTGCACACTCTAAGAATAACCTAACACAAGGTTGCTGAAGGCCTGATCCTCGTACCACGTTAGACATAACACAAATAATGTTGCTGCCAACATTGGGCTCTACGCGGGTTTAAGATAGAGTTACAGGGAATGAATCGACACACTTGATGCTTCGCATGCAGAGAGCTGGTAGCTGTTGATGTGATCTACTCCTACTGAGAATTAGAGGTATGGGCCCGCCCAGCTAGAACCCAAAAGAGACCTTCTTAGATATAATATAATATACTGAATAGGGTGCGCGAAATATAGGTGATACAGAATTCTATAGATTTTTGCATCATAACATGCTATCACCTTTTGCTTATTATGGATTAGTGACGATGCTGCTAACTGATTTTTATAATATGTATGTTGGTATTATACAAGATACTGCGTTTGAGAACTTTGCATTGAAAAATAAACATTTCAAACTTGCACGTGTGTTCTTTGCCTCCCAGTTTCGGTTTGTAATGATTATATAACGAAAGAGTGTTCATGTGTTCCACGATACCTGAGGTACCCTAAGTTCATGTTCTGGATTGTCTAAGTCATTGGGAAGTAATTACTACCGATGAGACACTGTAGCTAGCTTGGTAAGGGGATTTCTGAAACAAAGGTGAGGTTTGGGTCACCCTAACTCACCCAGGTTCTAGATCTCTGTGCACAGTTCTGTGGGAGAACGGAAACCCTGCTACATGGCGCCCATACGTTGATTGGCCTTATATCATGACACTCGAGTAGTATATCATTCAAACCTTAACACCTTCATTCCCGTTTCCGGAAAACGGCAGTGTCGGAAAAACCTACCTATTTTTGAAATATGTCTTTTTCAAGCTTGAATCTATCTGTAAACGGTTTCTTTTGAATTGCTACCCAGTCGTGCTACAAAGTAATTTTATTTTTTCACTTTCCTGTGCTGACATGGCACTAGCCGTGGACATCCCGCAGCATAGTCGCATTGCGGTGCGTGACCATTTGCGGGCTTATGATGTTCCAGTAGAAGGCTTGGCTGTTGTTCTGGTAGTGAGTGCGGAACATGCTTACCCGTACGAACTGTTTTATTCGTGGGTGACCTTTCCGCCGGTGGACGCTAATTCTGGTGTGTTCCATTCCTACACTGCTTCAGCTGTACCGGTTGCGTACGCTCCGTACAGGGCATTGGAAGTTCCTATTGATGCTTGGCAGCATGGAGTTTGGTTTGGTGGCGCCCTACCACACGCTTTAACCGCTCCGAGGTTAGGTCCTTTGTGCATTCCGGGCACACCGTGGCCCGCTTTGGCTGGATTCACTCCTCACCCTAATCGCGCCACTTGTAACGTGGGAGATCTGCGCCGGCTTCATGAAGTCGCGGTGGAAGTGATTAGAGCGCTTGTTCATTACACTAGCCGTAATGTTCAGGACGCAGCCCCTAGGGGTGCACAGCTTCGTGCAGAACATGCTGGTTTGAAAATCAATCCGGTCATGGTGAATTCCATGATGGGCAAAAAGCCGCAGGACAAGGATGATTTTCCGTTCTGGCTTGCAGAGAAATTCGGCCAGCTTGAAGCTGTGTTTCCTAATACGAGTCCCGGTGATAAACACCGGATTCTTACACTAAGTTTACCGAAAGATTTGGCGCCTGAGCTTGTTGACTGTGAGACCTGGGGTAAGACTTTTGCAGCGGTCTATTCGAGGTGCTACGGCACCACGTCTGTGACCAATCTGGGTGCGGTCCTTAAACGTGTTCAGGATGAACACGGACCGGAGTCGGCGGTCGAATTGGGTATGCGCCTGTGTGGCTCCTTTGATGTAGTTTGCGATCTGATCCTTGCAAATGTCAAGGGAGATGCAGTGAACTTTCAGGTGGCTAACGCTTTGGCGTTAATTCCCAAGGCCGAGAGACCCCGTCGGTTGGCAAGGATCATTGTGGCCGCATATAAAACGGTTGGCCGCAATGCGAAGGGGCTTAAGGCTTTTCCTGATAAAGAGAAAAAGCAGCCCCAGGGTGAGTCATCGGAAACTGGTAATCAACAAAAGTCCAAGAAACAAAATTGGTCTAAAAAGCAGAATCAGGGTAAGCAACAACAACAACAAACACAGGTTTCTGCTCCTGCGTCTCCGTTGCCTGCGCAGTCGGATCGTGTTTATGATTTGCGCGACCGCGCGATGATTAAATTGCCTGATAGGTTTCAGGCTTCTGACCAACGCTCTCCTCGTTCCTTTCAGGACTCATCGGCTCCGTCAACCGGTGGAGAATGGGGCAGCAGGGGCCGGGGTGGCCAGCAAGGACGTGGTCAGCCCCGCCCGCGTACCGGTGGAGATCAGCAGGAAGGCTCTACGCCCAGGAGACCACAGTTTGCTACGAAGGAAGTCGCCGCACTGACAGCGCATCGATATGCCCCAGATAGTGAGAACGCGGCTTCGGAATATGACGTGGGCTCTGACCTTGCTAGACAGCGTGGCAGAGATTACCATAGTGAGAGAGGCCCTCCGTCCACTGTTGAAGGTGACAGCGACTGAAACTTATGTTGTAATTGAAACTGCTGATACGCATGTTGCTCCCCCTGAACGTCTTTTTGAAATTGTCCTGTTAATTGAAGGTGACATACAGCGAACTGTAAAAGGGGTATTTTGGGAAAATCTCTCGTCTACGTATGACATTTTGCTTTCGGAGGCTGACTGGCCCCCACCTTTTGTTCTCGCAGCTCCGCGAGGGGAGGAGGTAATCCTGCCCAGTTTCGCGCACACTGTACCGAGAGTGGAAGCGCTGCATTTTGCAGAAGAGTGGGCTCTGGCGCTTGCGCCGGCTGTGTACCGCAATCAGTGTGGCTGGGATAAATTGTCACCAAGCCACGAGATTCCTTTACGGTCTCAACCGCAGCCTCAACCTCAATATCCCATACGGCGTGAAGCCAAAGCTTCAGTCGCAGCTATCCTTGAACAATTGGAATATCAAGGTGTAATTTAAACGTGTGTGTCACCAATGAATAACCCCCTTTTTACTGTAAACAAGCCGGACGGCTCATATCGTTTGGTTTTGGATTATAGGCATTTGAACTCGCATTGCCGTAACTGCGCAGTACAGAATACACATGGCTCTGCTTTAGTGAATAGTCTTGAGCGTAAACGGTTCAAAACCACGCTTGACATTTCCAATGGTTTTTATGCACATAGATTAGACGGTCTAAGTTCCCAATGGACCAGTTTTACATGCGGCGGTGTGCAAAAAATGTTTCGGCGTCTTCCAATGGGCTATAAGAACAGTCCTGGAGTATTCTCCGCCCGCATTGTCTCTCTTCTAGAGGGCATCGACCCAGTTGCTTGTTCGTATGTGGATGACATTTATCTCACAGACGACGATCTTTGGGAGCATCTGTGTCGAGTAAATAGCATAATTTGTAACTTTGCAGACATTGGTTACAAGTTTAACTTTGCAAACTCGCACATTGCAGAGTACACAGTGTTGTTTCTCGGTTACGAGCTTAACAACGAGGGAAAAGGGTTAGCCCCTCACTTCCTGGAGAAATGCGCACAATTGCGCTCTCCGACAACACTGAAAAAATTACAGTCTTTGCTGGGATTTTTGAATCTCGGGAGAACTTACATTCCGGAATATGCCCAGCGTATCAAGCCTTTGTATGCTTTGATACAACCATCTTTCTCCAAATCATGCTGGCTGCCTGAGCATTCGGCCATTTTGCAGTCTTTGCAGGCTAATTTGCTCGCTTCTGAATACTTACAGACTCGTGATAACCAGACCAACCTGGTGATAAGAATTATCCCTGGGGCGGTGGGTTTCACGTACCTGACTTTTAATGAAGGAGATACAGTACCTATTGCTTACAAGTCACACTTGTACACTTCGGCTGAATTGCGCTTTTCCACTGTGGAGAAAGTTTTAACGGCTGTGCAGATGGCAATTCTTAAGGAACGTGCCCTGTCACAAGGAAAACGCATGTTGGTTGTTACCCCGTGTCCTGCCTTAGAGGCAGTTACGAAAGCCAGTGTACCTAATTCCAAAGCTTTGCACCCTCGGTGGATTCAATGGGCTGCATCCTTGACATCCCAGGATGTCACGTTTATTTTTGACGCCATTTTGCAGTCGCAGGAGTATTTACAGTATGAATTTGTTCATCCTGCTCCTTTAGCAATGCGGCCGTTGGAGGATTTCCATTGCATCGTTTACACTGATGGTTTGGCGCAGGTTGCGCATGGCTCTAAACATGCCTACGTTTCCGCTTGCGCCATTGTGGTCGGTGCCATGGTGAACGATGAGTTCAAGTCCAGTGTCGTGCACACGCAGACGCTTGGGGACTGCACCGCACAATTAGCAGAGCTTCGTGCTCTGATGCTTGCATTAGAGTACGCAGATCCTAGTGTGACGACTTTGATCGTAAGTGACTCTTACTACTGTGTCCAGTCTTACAATGAGAACTTGTTCTTTTGGATTCAGAATGAGTTTCGTGATTCCAAAGGTAGCACAATAAAACATAAAATGATCTGGGTCCGAGAGTCGGAACTTAAAGAGAAGTTGCCACTCGTGTTTGTGATTCATACTCTCGGTCATCAGCGCGTGGGGGTCCACGCTGTTGGCAATTCGCTTGCTGATGAAGCAGCGAAGTCAGCGGTATCAAAATACTTAGTTGCAGCGGTCACGAGGTCCAAAAGCAAGATAGATGATGACATATTGGCAGCAGTTGCTGCAACAGAGAAGGGAAGTAAATATCCTGCGGGGTTCCCTTCTAAATACAGATACCACTTAAGTCCCGATAAGGTTCCTTATGTGAAAATCCCTGATGTTGGCGAACGTCTAGTTCCCAACTCGGATCGCAGGGCTACTTTGATTACAGCGGCTCATGAAGGTGTGCTTCTGCGCATGCGGGCGTCTCAGCCACTGTAACTCAGCTACAACAGAGGTTCTGGTGGCGGGGACTGTACAAACAGACGCGCGATTATGTCCTTCAATGTGAGATTTGCCAGCAGATTAAGCCTTCGACTGCTGCGCGTCCGCCTCAGACACAGTTGTACATCTCGAATAAACCGCTTGGATGCGTTTATTTGTATCACTGCGGTCCCTTTTCTTCTGATACTGCGTACAAGTACATCTTAGTAGCAGTTGATTCATGCACACGCTTTGTGTGGGTATGGCCACATCGGAGCGCTGATTCACGTACTGTCATTAAGGATTTGCGAGTCTTTGTGGGAATTTTTGCCTGTGGTACCTTCCATTCGGATCAGGGTCCGGCTTTCGCCTCTAAGGCGTATAAGGATGCTATGGTTTCGTTGGGGGTCCAAGTCAAATTTTCGAGTCCCTACAGACCCGAGGGCAATAGTGTAGTTGAACGAATGAACCGCGACTTAAAGCAATCTTTGACAGCTCGAGTTATAGGCACTGGCAGAAACTGGTTAGCCCACCTCATAGGCGTGCAGCGTACGCTTAATAATCTCCAAAGAAGGTCTCTGGGTGGGCGGACCCCGTACGAAATGCTCTTCGGTATCAAGATGTATGTCCCTGACCTCAATGGGCTGGACTACAAGGCCCAGGCCACGGCCTTTGACGTAGATGAACATTGCAATGTTTTACAGAATCTACAAAAGACCAGAGACAGTCTTGCAAAGGAACATTTGCCCTCCACATCGGATGATGCGCTGCAGATCCCGGTAGTTGGCTGGCTACCCCAAGTTGGAGAACTGGTTCGAGAGAAGATCGATAACAAGAAAGAGTTTGGTCCCTCATATCGTGCACCGGTTCGAGTTCTTGGAGTTAAGGGCACAAGAACAGTCATTTTACCACCGCTTCCAGGTCGTAAGGAAAACAGATTTATTTCTATTGACAATGTCAAGACACACAGGGTGGCCGATTCTTCATAGCATGACACCGGCTGTTTCCTGTCCTTCCATGGTGAGGCACTCTGTGCTGGCTATTACATCTGGTGCAGAACATGGGGTGTCCCTCGAGATGCCTGCCATATCCAGTCCTTTATTAAATACTATTCCTGTAACTGACATTGATGAGTTAAACTACACTTATCCTGCTGATTTATCGATGCCTGATTTGCATACCCGTTTGGCCGACCAGTCCAGATTCTCTTTTGACTCTGTTTCGGAACCTTCAAAGAAACCCTCAACTATTGCAAGATATGCCACGTTGTTTAAAAAACATTTTTTAATTCCCCCTTGGACATACATTTGGTTGATCCTATTTTCATTTTATCTTTTTATGTCAATTGGTTTTGTGTTTTATTTTTTCCGCCTGATTGATGGTCACTACGTTAAAGAAAGAACAGGAATTCGATACCTTAATGGAACATTGGCCCCTCTTTCCTCTTCACATTCAGCGCACAGACTGAAACGAAACTTAAATACAGTTAACATTACTGCTTGGCCTGTCCTTGATGGGATTGTGTGGGATGCGGTTAGGTTTCAGATACATGGGCCCACGGAAGTGATTAATGTTCCAAATGTGCTTAGAGTAAACATGGGAGATGTGATTAAACAAAATATACGTTCTGATGATTGGGATATTCAGGCCGTAGAAGCATTATTCTCTGATTTGAAATATTATGCTGCCTTCGATGCTGAGGATCTGTATTTAGATTCTATTAATTATGGTGATTTGTTTTGTTTTCAACACTATGGTAATCATTTTTTGCATAAGACAAATTCAAGGAGGGTTGCTGTAAATTATACACAATGGGAACATTGCCCTGCTCCATTAGGTGGCATCTCCAATACGTTTCTGAAAAAATATACTTATTTCACAGACTTTAATCAATCTAATCCCGAGTCATTTTATTTTAAAATGACACAAAAGTCCATGTCCAAAGTTAGACTTACCGATACAAAATTACTGTATTCGAAGTCCTTTCTAGACAGGTTGGCTGTAGATGGCTACGAGTTTTGGAAAGGAACAATTGACCTTAAATCGGTTTGGGGTACCAAGGATTGGCAGGTACAAGGCACTGAGGCTTTGCACCGTGCATGTCTCATCCCGAATCACATGTTGTTTTTAAATTCATCCATTTTCCAAACAACATGCTTTGGATTGGCTACTTCTAAAAAATTAAATACACCAACCATCCCAGATTTAGAGGAATATTCAGGTTGGGGTAACTTTACTGAATTGTCCATTCATGAGTTGCAAGCTCTATTGCACAATTCATCCTTTAACATTTCCAGTTTGGATTCCAAGGGTTGGCTGATGTGGCATAGGAGTGCTGATTCTTGCCAACGTCGTTTTGTAGGTTTGGCTGAAGGGTTCACAGAAGTCAGACCCGACCCCCGTTTTGAAGAAGATTATACTGTCACGACTTATTCTGTGGGGAAGCTGTGTCAGAATTGGTTGCAACATTCCACATTAGCTGCAGTTAAACTACATCTGTCTCAATTGAATGATAATGTGGATTTAAATGATTTTACAAAAGGCACAGCTAAAGGTAGATCTAAACGGTGGCTTTATGCTATTTACAATGAAATTTGGAAAGTTTCCCAAATTGAGGCTGCTAAGCGCCTGAGGGCTATTGATCAAGCAAATTTAGAAAAAGTGCTTGCAGTCGTCGATAACAGTATTAACACGCTTTCTTCCCGAATTTACACGTTGAACAATATTGTGTCTTCTGTAGTTGACATTGTACATGATGAAGTGTCCGTGTTATATCATGGTCAAAATCAATTGCGTTCTGTGATGCAGTTTGCTTGGACACTACAGACTCTGAAGTCTGGTCGAGTACCTTGGAATTTTATGAACGTCTCATCACTATTTGCCCCATTTAATTTGACTGAAAAACAACGCATGCTTTCAATGAGAGATGCATCATTTTCTATGTTACACATTGAAAAATTAGAATCCTTGCCCTTTTCGGTGGCTGAGGTGACTGCTGCTACATGGCTTATCCATGGTGTTATTACCTTGCCTTTTGCTCTGTATAAATTTACAAATTGTATGAAGTATATGGCTATAGGGCTATATGAACCATTAGGCAGTACTTTCCTCCATGAGACATGGTCTTTACCATACACTTACAGATGCCTAAAGGAGGGGAGTGAAGTGAATCTGAATGGTGAAGAATGTACACAGTCGCCTGACCGCTCATTAATATGCAGACACATCCAGTTGCATGGTTCTTGTAATCAGGACAAGCCTAATTTGGCGTGTGTTTTGAAGGGGACACCGGTTCCTGCAATAGTTCCCACGTTCACGTTATTGTCCAACGGTAGTTATTTACTTTTGAATAACGAACTGTGTTGTGGGTTACAGGTCGGTATCGCTTATGTGGTTACCGTTTCAGAGAGGGTGGTTTGTTGCAAGAATGTGTTATATCCGCCCACGCATGGGAATTCAGATGTTTCAATTTGGCCACGAATACCAACTTTGAAGGCCGAGTTCAATGGTTTAAGCCGTATAAGAGCCCTATTGTCTCAGAAGCCAGTGGCCCTGAGTTCTGCCCGTGAAACTTATGTCCTTCACATAGCTAACACACGCACAGAAGTGCAGGCGCTTTTAAATACTGATTTGCCTTTTCATTTCTCCGAGCTGGTTCATCAAATCTGCAATGCCTCCTCCACAACAGGTCTGGCACATTTTTTTAAATTGGTTAGCAGTGGTCTTGTGACTACATTTGAAAAAGTATTTGGTATTATCCCTGCGTTCTTTCATTCTATATTCGCAAGCCTGTTTGGCGGATTTCCTGTTTTGCTGGCTTTGGCTGCAGGCGTTCTGGTGATATTTTTCTTTCTAAAACATGGATGCCCATCCTGCGGAAGAAAACGCTCAGCCCCTACTGATGCAGTTTCGCAACCGGATGCTTGATTACTATGGCTCCTTGCCGCTTGCGGCTTTAAGCACGGCTTTTGGATTATCGTTCAGATTTTCCTATTTCACATGTGTCCAGCCCGTGTTTCATTGCCTGAGCTGTGATTTCGACTGGGCCATTGATTTGTGTCTCTGCTTACCGACTTCTCCTGACGTCGACTTTGATCAGCTGATGAGCCCCGTAGTTGCTCACGAGTTGGTTTGTTCTGGCGAAAGGGTTATGGCTGTGGCAGCGATGCATGGACTAATGGGTCAGTGGGACATATTCACAGCGGCGCATGACTTCTGGCACATAGCGTTCTCGAGAACCCACTGAGTTGTCCTCTGATGTTGCTAGAGGAATCGGTGTTGGAGGAGCACGTATGTTCTTTCCCATTGCTTAATTGGATGGCTGAACTGTTTTCGGATGATGACAGTGATTTCATGTTGGAAGCTGTAGCTACCTATTTTGCATATTCATTCAACCCATGAGTGACTTTGAAGACTTTCATTATTAAGGCACGTGACTTTTTAGTAATTCTGAATGGTGCCCTTTTTTAATACGAACATTCGACTTTCATATGTTCTGGGCCTATGAACTGGGAGTAGGCCTTAAGTTCGACTTTTTATATTTTTGTGAGGCCACTGTAGGCATTCATACATATTTTTGATATTAAACTTTTATATACATTTACATACATTTAGCTTGGCTCAATATCATTGAACTCTGCTTTCATGTTTTGCCTCTCATAGAGTATTGGCTTATATTTTCTCTTTTTTAACCGTCCTCGGATCATTGGGTGGGTGTCATATGGTTACTACGTTTCTCTATATTGTGTTAAGTTAGCATGAGCTTATTAAATGTTTAAACGCAATATTTTATTTCAGCTTGAGTTTGCACACGACACCTACTTGTTATTGTAGCTTTCAACCTAGACGAAAGATGTGATTTATTTGAGAATAATATGTTATTGCTCTAGTATCAGCCGTGCTTGGTACACTTGGTACAACTGTCTGCACACCGAGAACTGCACACTCTAAGAATAACCTAACACAAGGTTGCTGAAGGCCTGATCCTCGTACCACGTTAGACATAACACAAATAATGTTGCTGCCAACATTGGGCTCTACGCGGGTTTAAGATAGAGTTACAGGGAATGAATCGACACACTTGATGCTTCGCATGCAGAGAGCTGGTAGCTGTTGATGTGATCTACTCCTACTGAGAATTAGAGGTATGGGCCCGCCCAGCTAGAACCCAAAAGAGACCTTCTTAGATATAATATAATATACTGAATAGGGTGCGCGAAATATAGGTGATACAGAATTCTATAGATTTTTGCATCATAACATGCTATCGCCTTTTGCTTATTATGGATTAGTGACGATGCTGCTAACTCTGATTTTTATAATATGTATGTTGGTATTATACAAGATACTGCGTTTGAGAACTTTGCATTGAAAAATAAACATTTCAAACTTGCACGTGTGTTCTTTGCCTCCCAGTTTCGGTTTGTAATGATTATATAACGAAAGAGTGTTCATGTGTTCCACGATACCTGAGGTACCCTAAGTTCATGTTCTGGATTGTCTAAGTCATTGGGAAGTAATTACTACCGATGAGACACTGTAGCTAGCTTGGTAAGGGGATTTCTGAAACAAAGGTGAGGTTTGGGTCACCCTAACTCACCCAGGTTCTAGATCTCTGTGCACAGTTCTGTGGGAGAACGGAAACCCTGCTACAGACCTCTGTGCAACAACTCAGGGAGACAGCAATGCAAGCAATGCATAGGCACAGGGATTACAGGGAGTGTCTGAAATCAAGCTGTGATCTGCCACAAATCTGTATCTACTTAATTGCCATGTGTATGTCATCAGCACAACAGACAGGGCCCATTGTTATACTCTATGACTGTCAAACACAAGTTGGATCCTTCACACATATCCCTCCTCCACCCACCTCACACTTGCAGCACTCAACACAAGTGTTAAATACACAGAATGGTGCAAATATTGTCCTGTGAATACCTTGACAAACAATCACACTCCCTGGGGTGCATCCACAAACATCATACACACACTCAGGGATGCCTGAACCAATGCTGGCACAAACCCAATAGCCTAACACAAACTTCACAAACAACATACACAGAAGTACAACACGCCCAGACATGTACAGACAAACAGTGGAAAGGCAATTGGAGCCCAGACAGAACAGGAGTGCACAACATCATCACTCAGGACTAATGCACAGACACCATACCCCAACACAAACAATAAGTGCATCATCTCAAAACAATCATGGACACAAACTGGGAGCAATGGTCCAATAAGAAAACACAGACAGACATACCACTCCACCCATCAAGTCAACATGGTGTAATAGTGTACCACATGCATGCACATGCACAATGCTGACAAGTGACAGGTCAAATATGAGAGGAGAAACCACCAAGGTGCACTCAAAACAAGCTCAGGAACAAGAATACTCCTAAGTGCATGTGACAGACACACAAGTAATGCACATTAGACTTGCAACATCAGGGGATGCACACAAGGTAATCACAAGGCAACATACACTCACAGCACTGCATGCACAACAAGCAGTGTGTGCACACCAACCTACCCAGTAGCACACATATGTGATGAAACCGAGGCAGGAGAAGAGCCAAAGCTCAGGTACATTGGGTTACGGAACAGACATTCCCCAACACATGGAGCAGGAGGGGTCAACAGCAAGTGCCAGGAGCAAGCACGGACAAGACGACTTAGTGGTTAATTTGAGCTCTCGCTTATTGACAGAGGATGAGCTCTTGGTATTAAACAAAGGGCTAGGTTTTGTCCCTACGAATAGAGGCGACCCTTTCCAACTTAGATGCAAACTTGAAAAGTTATTTTGGTAGATCCGTTTACACTTCTTCTTCAAATCCCAAGTGGGAGAGGCTGATTCAGGACCGTCTGATACATGCACCACTAACACCGGTTTGAAAGTGGCTTCTACCTTTACCCCTTTGACGCACCAGGTTCCCACACAGGTACAGGTTTTTGAAAAAGCAGTGACGCATGATGTTATGGCCCTATGTGAATCTAAACCCACCATTTTCCACAATCTTTCAGCTAGAAAGAAATCTGCCATGAATACTCTGGCTAATGATAATTCTATTGTGATGAAAGCGGCGGATAAAGGGGGAGCAACAGTGATCTTAGATACTGACACCTACCGCTCAGAATGTCTGAGACAATTGGGAGACAACAAATCATATCGAACCTTGCCAGTAGATCCAACACCAAGATTGACAACAGAGATTAAATATCTCGTAGAAGAGGCCAGAGCAGAAGGGTGGATTACTGCACAGGAAGCACAATTTTTGGTCACCAGTCACCCCATTATGCCATACTTCTATGTTCTACCAAAGGTTGACAAAGTCCAGAGACCACCACCTGCACGACCGATTGTTTCGGGCTTTGGATCTTTGTTAGAACCATTGTCAACCTTTGTGGACCACTTCTTAGGACCTCTGGTTAAAGGAATACCTAGCTATCTGCAGGACACTAAAGATGTCTTGAGACTATTACCGGACATTGAATTTGATCTCGAGACTCACCATTTGGTCAGCTTCGATGTGGAATCACTTTACACCTGTATACCACATGAAGAAACTTTGGAGGTAATAAGAAGCCTTCTAGAGACCAGAGACCTCAACAGTATTACACCTGTACACTTCATTATGGAGTGCGCGAGGTTGGCCATGACACAGAATTTCTTCAAATTCGAAGATAACATCTTTTTGCAGATATCTGGAACATCTTTGGGCAGCATTTTTGCAACCAGTCTGGCCAACCTCTACGTCCATGTCTTTGAACAGGAGTGGGTACTGACAGACAGCAACCCCTTTTACCATCAGGTTTTGGTCTGTAGAAGATATATAGACAACCTTTTTGTCGTCTGGCGAGGGACTCCAAATACTATCATGGAGTATCAGTCTGGCTTAACATCCAAATCAGGTTCCTGAAATTTACAGCCGAATACAGCAAAACCGAACTCCCCTTCTTGGACATTCGATCTATCCAGTACAAGGGAAGTTGGGAAGTAAACTTTACAAGAAACCTAGGGCCAGAAATTCTTTGTTGACGTTCAATAGTCTAAGAATCAACAGGAGAGGAAGGGTAAGAGTAGGCACTCCTATACCCCACAACTTACTTAATAAACAACTAAGGAGTGACTCGGAAAACGCTTTTGGATTTTTAAGCGCTATACTGATTTACTGGGACTGACCATCTAGCAGCCTTCCAGCCTTTTGCTTTACCTCTCGCATCGTTGGAGTGTTCCTGCTGCCGCCTGGAGTCTTGAAGGGACAGTCGAGGGAAGTTTGAAACGGGGCTGCGAGCGAGTGCGCCTGCTCCCTGAGGGACTTCATCTCCCAGGAGTGAGCGCCAGCCCGGAGCAGCATCACCTGGGCCGCTCTCCCCGACCCCTCCCACCCTTCCACCGAGCACTGATAAGCAGCTGTTGCTGGGCCAGAGAGCGGGACGTCTTTTGGATTTTTAAGCGCTATACTGATTTACTGGGACTGACCATCTAGCAGCCTTCCAGCCTTTTGCTTTACCTCTCGCATCGTTGGAGTGTTCCTGCTGCCGCCTGGAGTCTTGAAGGGACAGTCGAGGGAAGTTTGAAACGGGGCTGCGAGCGAGTGCGCCTGCTCCCTGAGGGACTTCATCTCCCAGGAGTGAGCGCCAGCCCGGAGCAGCATCACCTGGGCCGCTCTCCCCGACCCCTCCCACCCTTCCACCGAGCACTGATAAGCAGCTGTTGCTGGGCCAGAGAGCGGGACGTCTTTTGGATTTTTAAGCGCTATACTGATTTACTGGGACTGACCATCTAGCAGCCTTCCAGCCTTTTGCTTTACCTCTCGCATCGTTGGAGTGTTCCTGCTGCCGCCTGGAGTCTTGAAGGGACAGTCGAGGGAAGTTTGAAACGGGGCTGCGAGCGAGTGCGCCTGCTCCCTGAGGGACTTCATCTCCCAGGAGTGAGCGCCAGCCCGGAGCAGCATCACCTGGGCCGCTCTCCCCGACCCCTCCCACCCTTCCACCGAGCACTGATAAGCAGCTGTTGCTGGGCCAGAGAGCGGGACGTCTTTTGGATTTTTAAGCGCTATACTGATTTACTGGGACTGACCATCTAGCAGCCTTCCAGCCTTTTGCTTTACCTCTCGCATCGTTGGAGTGTTCCTGCTGCCGCCTGGAGTCTTGAAGGGACAGTCGAGGGAAGTTTGAAACGGGGCTGCGAGCGAGTGCGCCTGCTCCCTGAGGGACTTCATCTCCCAGGAGTGAGCGCCAGCCCGGAGCAGCATCACCTGGGCCGCTCTCCCCGACCCCTCCCACCCTTCCACCGAGCACTGATAAGCAGCTGTTGCTGGGCCAGAGAGCGGGACGTCTTTTGGATTTTTAAGCGCTATACTGATTTACTGGGACTGACCATCTAGCAGCCTTCCAGCCTTTTGCTTTACCTCTCGCATCGTTGGAGTGTTCCTGCTGCCGCCTGGAGTCTTGAAGGGACAGTCGAGGGAAGTTTGAAACGGGGCTGCGAGCGAGTGCGCCTGCTCCCTGAGGGACTTCATCTCCCAGGAGTGAGCGCCAGCCCGGAGCAGCATCACCTGGGCCGCTCTCCCCGACCCCTCCCACCCTTCCACCTCTTGTGTGCTAGTACTATATTAAATAGTTACCCTCCCGCAGCGCGGGAGAGCGCGCGGGAGAAGCCCGGGACAAGGGCGGGACCGTCTGTGGCCGTCCGGGGCCGCAGGAGGCCGGGCTGGGCCACCTTTCTAACGTTTTTTCCTTCCTAATTATGGCTTTTATCTAGTTTTAATATTAGGAATGTTATATTTGGAAGTATATATTATGTCCATTTGCTGATTGTTTATTGAGACCCGTGATATTCTAGATATTTTAGTTTCTTGCACTTCTTTTGCAATATGCCCCTAAGGTCGGGTAAAGATAGACATGTTCAGGTCTCCACCTCAAATGGCACTTTTACTGGGACTATTGATCAATTTTTTACACGTTCTACTGCCATTTTGGAAAAGGAGATTGCCTTAGTTGAAAAACGCCTCTCGCTTGACATTATCACTGGCAAACGTTCCTCTCTTGGTAAAATTAGTGCGGCTGTCTCCCCTGTCCCACTTACATTGTTGACTACAAACAGTGATGATACTAATGGGGAGTCATCACTGTCAACTGCTCCCGAGAATCATCCTGTGGAGGTAGCGGGGACAAACCAAGAAAGTGTATTTAATACCGCACAGGGTGACCCATCGAATGGTGGGACTATCGATCTAGACCTGGTTAGTGAGAAATCTGGCCTTTCAGATTCGCCAAATCTTAATGTCAGTACTGAACATATGGACTCTCCTTCTAATTCACAACATACATCTTTCCATAACCGTGGGAAGCGTAAAAGGGTTGATTCACCTGTCATAGAGGTCCAAACCGAGGGTGCGGGAAAATTTACTTTATCCCCCCTGCAGCCACCTAATACTAATCTGGTTGCCCATCCTGAGGAATGTAATCCTACAATTAGTATCTCAGAAGAAATTTTCCTGGCCAGGACGGAGCTACTACTTAAATCGCTTCTTTTACCACTTTTCGAAAGGACTAGATTGTTAAATACTAAAATGGATACCTTAGATAAGTTGGTGAAAGATAACATAGCGTCATCGAATAGAATTCTTGCCAGTTTAGTGCCAAAAGGATTGAATCCTCCTGTCCTTCCCACTAAGTCGCCCATTACTATGGTTAATAATATAGGGGTTGATAATAATAACGGTAATAATAGTAAAAACACCTCTAAAGCGGGATTATCCATTCCTAAACCCGCACAACTTATAACATTACCTGCTCCCAAGAAAGTAACCACCAAGGAGAATTTAACCGGGCACAAGCCTGCTAAAAATCCGCAGAATCAGAAAAACTCAACTTCTACACAGAACAAGGCTTTAAGCTACCAGCCCAAATCTATTCCAAGGAAGCATTGTGTGAATCTCCCTCCAGAATCAGTGCCTTATACTACTATTTTAACTGGTGTGGCTCCCCTCAGCAGTGGCACAAGAGAAACACACAAGGATCTCTATAATAAGGTCATATTTTGGCTCAATAAAAATCGTCCGCTTCCCCCTGATCTAAAACCTGAAATCCTTAATGTAAGGAGGGTGGACTGGGTAGGCTTTGAGAAAAAAGACCTGGAGGGTGATTGTGTGGTTATTAGCTTTAGAGAGCCATGGGTAACTGAATTTATTAGTAGGGAAGCAAGATTTGGAAGAGTTGGAGATGTGCAAACATTATCATAGCATTATTTTTACCCTGCTCTATACTCGACTAGATCCCAAACTTCATTCCAGCACACAAGAAGGGATAGGTTTAGAGGCAGATTTCAACCTGAAACTCCGATCTATCCAATGTTTTACCCTCGCCTTGCAAATCGGTTTGCACCATTGTCAGGTTTGGAAGGAGTAGATTGACAAGATGTTGAATTGTTAGGTATTGGGGTACCTGAAGTTGTAGAAAACCACTCTCTAATTAACCTGGAAACCCCTGGAAAAGAGATTGTCCCAAGGTCTATTGGTATAGTTCAGAGGGTGACAGATAGGGATACACATCTAAATTGCGTACCCAGACCTTTGAATACAGCAGAAACTAAGAGTTCAACTACTTTTATGAGAGAGAAATCACCACACATTCTGTCAATTTTGTCTTGGAATATAGCGGGACTAAGGGGGAAAATGTCAGAGGCTGATTGGGGTTCCTTTATAGACCTATACGACATAATTGTTTTGCAGGAAAGTTGGTCAACTGAGCCCATCTATCGAGTTGGCTATCTTAACTATTATAAACGAGCATGCAAAGGATTGAAGGGACGTCCCTCGGGCGGCCTGGTTATCTGGATAAAACAATCTCTAGCATTCACAATAACAGACCTCCCCACCTCAAGCATTGACATTCTGGCCCTGAAACTATGTGGCAAAACCAATCAAGTTTTTTTCCTGATTAATATTTACGCAAGAGGGCAACCAGGAGGGAAGCCCGCGAGAGTGGTAGCTGAACTAGAATCTACATTGAATAGCATTAGTAGAGATAATTGTGTTATGGTGGCAGGAGATTTTAATTGTTCTTTCGAACCGTTTCCCAACCTTGTTGATGGGAGTTATGGGGAGATCGATCAGTTATGGAATATTCCTCATTTATCTATTCCACCAGTTAAAAAAGTCACTGAGGCTGCTATGCAGTGGTTAGGTCTTTGCCTTGAATGGAACTTGCGTGCAGCAAATGGTAGGACCAAATCAGATATAATGGGAATGGTTACATTTGACAATTCCCTGCATTCAAGTCGCATTGACTATTTTTTGTTAAGATTAGAATACTGGAAATTACTGGAGGATATGGCGGTGGTCACTAGACCTGAAAGTGATCATAACCCCCTGGCCATAAAATTATTATTGCAGGAGGGTTTGTTTTTGGATCCTGCAACCAGCATCGTTACGGCTGATGCTGGTCTTACGAATGATTGCAGAAGGGTAAGATGGGCTAGGTTTTTAGACAACCCCTCCATTATCAATGAGGTTGCTAATGAGGTTATAGTTGCTACAAACCTGATAGTACCCCTATTTGATGAAGGAACTTCATTTGATCAAATTGGGATGATTCACGAGTCTCTTTTTAATAAAATTAAATCTTTTTTTATTGAACCGGTCAAAGGAAGGATAAAAGTGCAGACTAAGTCCAAGTGGTATGACAAATCTTGTCGCGTTGCCCATAGCTCTTTGTTATCTGCCATTAAATCTAAAAGAGCCACGGACATAAGGTTGGCTAGGGTAAACTACAAGAAAGTACTTAAGGAGGCTAAAACCAAATGGGACGATCAGCGTTGGTTGGACTTATACCAGGCAAGCACCTCATCCAACCAGCAAAAATTCTGGGAGGTTGTAAAATGGGGTGGGACGGGTGAAATGCATGTACCTGTTAACTATGTTCCAGTTGAGCAATGGGTTAAGCATTTTGAGGCGCAGTTTAGTGTCACAGAACGGATCTCCCATAATAATAGGGAAGATGCCAGTGTACAGTCTGCTGTGCCACTTCATGATCACATTGTCTTTACTAATTTAGAAGCGATCACCGCCCTAAATCAAGTGCAGAATGGTAAAGCCCCAGGCATGGACTGCATTCCTGCGGACCTTTTTAAGTATGACCAATTGCATTGGGTCCCGTATATAACAGTTTTGGCGAATGCAATAGCCAGAGGGACTGAAATTCCCATTTCATGGAAAGGGGCAGAGATTCTGCCCGTGTATAAAAAAGGGGATAGAACTGATGCAGGGAATTATAGACCCATCAGTCTTATTGATGCCCTTCAAAAGGTTATAGCTCGAATGTTGTTAGGAAAAATCCACTCATGGATGTCCGAAGTTGACATTCTGTCTCCTATGCAGGCGGGTTTTAGGGAATACACTAGTACAGTTGACCAGATATTAAGATTTGTCATGATCTTTTGGAAAACTGTATTCCTGAGAGGTGGCACAATATATGCTGCATTTGTGGATCTCAAATCAGCATTTGATTTGGTCCCCAGAGCGAAGATGTGGGCAGCTTTGAGCAGGATGGGGGTGCCTGCTGCACTCCTTGATCTTACCATCAGGATGCATGAGGGAAATTTTGCCAGAGTTAGATGGGGGCGGCACGGTCAGGTCACAGACACCTTCCCCGTGACTCGGGGAGTGAGGCAGGGCTGCGTCCTGGCTCCTACCCTGTTTATACTATTTATTAACCAAGTGGTGAAATTCCTCACAGACATTCCGACTGATGCCCCTTCATTGGGTGGGACTAAATTTCCTCTTTTAATATTTGCAGACGATACACTTATACTGGCCAAAACACAGAAGGGTCTACAGGTTGCCATAAATAAATTTGTGGACTTCTGTAGCGAAAACGATCTGGAAATTAACATTAATAAAACTAAGTTCATGGTCCTGACAAAAAATAAACCAAAGAGGGGTCATGTTACCATGAATGGGTCTAGCCTGGAGCAGGTTGAAGCAATGACATATCTTGGTGTTTCAATAGACTATAGATTAAGATGGAAAGAACAAGTGGCTGCGCTCAGTTTGAAATTTGCTCGCTTGTCGGGTTGTTTAGTTAAGGAGCAGCGATGTTCTCTTACTAAAAGAGTTTTGCCGGCCCTTAAAATCTATAGTGCCAAAATTAGCTCTGCCATCTTATATGGGGCTGATATTTGGGGATGTGTGGATTTGTCTGCCCTAGATAGGATACAGAGCAAATTTCTTCGAAACCTTGTTAGCCTCCCCTCTTCTACACCAGTCCTACCATTATTAATGGATATGGGCTTGCATTCTATTAAACATCATGCCCGCTATAGGATGGTGGCACTGTGGAGGCGCATATGGTCTACTCCAGAACTTGCCATGTTTGCCCGAGAACTACAGGATGTGAGAACGCAGCAGGGGGCTGGTGACATACCGTGGTTCAAGCAAATTAAGATCACCTTGATCAAAATGGGTCTTCCATTGCTCTGGTTTGAGCCGGGTTCTAATATTTTCCCTTCAAAAAAAGACTTCAAACTACTTTTTTGGTCCACGGTAAAAGTAGAACATGTTGCTCTTACGGAGAAACAGAACTTGACAGGTCAGTTTCTGCTTCACAAAATAGTCCCTCACATAGAGACCTATTGGGATATTATTCCTAAAACATTAGATAGAAAATTATACCATCAGTTCCGTGTAGGCACACTGCCACTGAGAGCCTTTACTAATGGTTGGCAGAAGACAGAAACATCCCTTTGCCCCTGTTGTACTGTTTGCAGAGAAACATTAGGTCACTTTTTATTTGTATGTTCTGCTTATAGTGAACCAAGATGTAAATGGTTGAAACCTGTATGTTCCAGACTTAATACCCGAGTGAGTAGCGAAGCTTTGTACATTCTGAGAACAAACACTGCTGAATGGCTGTCTATTGGAATGGCTAAATTTCTTGGATGGGCTTGGCTAATCAGGATCAAGTCAGTTTGAAATTTATCGTCTTGAATAACTTTGAACAGCATGCATTTGCATCATACTATGGTCTGATCAGAATTGATGCCCAGTTTTCAATCTTATATAAATGTCATTTTCCTTTTTGACGTCTATAAATGTATGTTTAATTGGGAATTTTTATCTAATTTTTGTTATTTCTTATTTGTTTTTTGGTATTGCTTTGAAATTTTATGAACTTGTTAATTTAATCGTACCGTTTGTATTTTATGTGTGTGTCTTTTATGAATAACAATTCGAAATAAAGACGTTAAAAACTGAAACTGAACTGACTCGGAAAAAACAATAAAGTGACAAAACTAAACTTTAGTTTTGTAAAAGTAATAACAACCCCCATAAACCAAAGTGAGTCCAACAAGGTGGAAACGGCCACTGGAAATGGCTTATGTCCAGTAGATGCCTATAGAAAGAGGAAGAGGAAAATCCTCTTTCTTTATAAAAGGACCCTCACTCACCACTAGTTGGTGACATGCTTCATCATTGGGTCCCCGCTGGGGTGGCCGAATGCCTCCCCAGCGTGCTACAACGCCTGTGTTACAGCGGAGCTGGATGTGATGAGTGCAACAGTGCTCTAACTAAATTGTGAGGATAACTGTGAGTGCAAATGAAAAAATACAAGGTTGATACCCCAAAAAACTTTTAATAGAGGTCAACCTGTATTGTCTAAAAACAGTGAGAGCGGACCAACTAGGTTCTAAATTAGGAAACCTGTGTCCTTTAGTCAGTGGTCAACATGTTTCTGCTGCTCTATGTGCGTATTCGCTCAGCATTCATCAGGAACTAGTATAAAATAGAAAGGCTGGCCACCGGTGGTGTGCGCTCGCTAAGGCGCACCCTCCTGTGAGGCACTATATGTGAAAAATTAGAAAAGCTGTAGTAACTCACGGTTTCTGCCCGTGGCGGCTCACTGAATATCACAGGAGCGAAAAATCATGTGGAAAATGGGAGGAAAAAACACCATAACATATAATGTCATACGAAGACATAAAATTGATGTTTATCATTGTACTGCATTATACTCGTTGTCAATTGTCTGGTATTAATGACCAGAACCTCCAATATACCCTGAATGGAGAGGTAGGTAATATCTCTTAATGATATATTCAAAAAGAGAAACAAGAACAGTATTATTTGGTTCCAGCAATGTTGCATTAAACAAAGGCAGTATATTGTGCAAAATTAATTAAATTAAACTGCCTTGGTCTGAAAAACAAGTTAAGCAGGAACATTAGGTCTGTGGAATAATCCCGTCTATAGTTAAATCACCAGTGGTATATCGAGAACCAGAGGCCCCCAATCGTTGTAGGTATATAGGCAGACACACTCACGTAACAAGAGGGAGATAATTTCTCCTTGGAAACTGACGGCACGGGAAAACCTTCACGAGGTGTCAGATCTGTCCAGAAAAAAACCCAAATGCTATTAGTCTCTCACCTTGTAGAAGTATCTTAGGAACCGCTCGGTTGTGTATGCGGTAAATGGTCACTTACTCGAACGCTCGCAACTCCCCGTCTGGCACCTACACTCTCGGCTGCCGTCAGCCCGGAAGTGTTTTGTCAGTAGCTGGGGTTGCGTATTTCTGTTGGTTAGAGCCCCAATCACGTGCTCCTAAGGAGCCGCGTCCTCGTCAGAAATTTAAAGAGACAGTGGCTCAATAACGTCTGCAAGGCTAGGGTTCGAATCCCCGAAGGGGACCCAGAACGAATGGTGGAATAAAAATGTTTCATTTGTTTAATTTAGATCACGAAGTCTATTGATCTTATACTATTAGGATGAAATCATCAAAACTTAACAGAAATTAATAAAGTAAGTAAAACCGACCCCCGATGATCACAGCACAGTTATATCAGAGAGTGGTTCTCTTATAGCAGGATTCAGATATAAAGGGTTTAATGATCAAAGGAAGTACAGGTGTTTAAAGGTACCAAGGCACAACATTTTCAAAGGAAGTTCAGGTATTTGAAAGTACCAAGGCACAAAATTATCCATGCGTCAGTATTCAGTAATAAGGGCACAGGAATAGTTAGTGTCGCAAAACTGAGCCCCAGGGAATGTCATTGTTAAGTCCTTCTGTGTTAGTGGACAAACGATATACCCAGCGATGCTCCTTTTCGAATAACGCTGACCCAGAAGCTGCTTCCAGATGTTCAATAATAGTCCAGTGTAAATCATTGGCAGTATGATTTTTCTCTAAGAAATGCGCTGACATTTTTGTTGCAGTTCTATGGCACCGGATATTGCTGCGATGTTCACCTATCCTAATCTTGATGCGTCTGGTAGTCATGTCCACATACTGTAAATTGCAGGGACATGTAACTAGGTAAACAACGTTGCTGGTGTTACAATTTGTGTGCTGGCGTTGTTCCCATTGTTTACCATTACTCAGATCTATGGTTTTGGTGTGGGATGTCAGGTGGCAGACATTACAATTTCCACAAGGGAAATGCCCAGTTACTGCAGGCATGCCCCATGCGTTCAATACTGTTGCTTGTCGTTTACCAGTTGTCGGCTCCCTGGGATGAGAATGGACCAAGAAGTCCTTTAGGCTTGTCGCTCTTTTATACGAGAAAAGAGGTTTGTCCCATTTGTACTTATGGCTAATAAGTATTTTCCAGTTTCTTGAGATGCATTTGCTGACAGCATTCGATAATGGATTGAAAGTAGTTACACATGTTAAGGCAGAGGTCTTCAAACTTTTCAACGTTGAGCCCCCCCCAGCTGAATTCCCCCAGATGTTGGGCCCCCCCACCACCCGACAGAAACCTCGGGAATCCGGCACACCACATGATCGACTGCCACGCGCACACCTTGGGCCATATCCGGCAAACAATGCTCAACACAACAAGAGTGCCTAGCAAAATGCAGGCCTGTGAGTGGGTGTGACGAAACGACAGAGGCGTACCAGACAGCTCAAAACACAATCCTCCAAGACAAAATGTGCGCAAATTCTCCCCACTAGGATGCCCTGCCTTAATCAGGACACAGATCAACCACAACACCACCAACATGAATGTGACGGTTGTGTCGGTGCCCAGCCACACCTAGACTCTCAATCTGTGGGTGGATCCCTGCCACTGCCATCCTCAGGCTGTGCTCCACATCCAGTTCTAAACGGTACCTAGTCTTCAACACCGCAAGTGCTGAGAACCCAATCTCACAAACTCCCCAACAAATAAACAAATACATTGTAGGATGTAAAGCACCATGCACAAGTGAACCAAAGGGAGGACCGCCGTGATGAACCCACTATAGGGAACACACCATGGGTGCTTCACCAAGCGGAACCCAAAACATGGAACCCGACCTTGCCCATGGGGGCCCCGCATTCAAGTAGCAGCTGGACGTCACGCAAAATGTCACACGCATGATGCATAGATCCCACACATGAGCACACATAGAATACAGAACAGTAACACATAGGCAAGGGAGCAGCCAAACAATTCAAATACCTTCCACTCTGAACCACAGCTCTCATGGCACCAAGAAAGCAAAGGAAGTCATCACAACCCTCCCCATCCATCATGTACACCATGTCATCCACCAACTCCCCCACCATTCATTCCGTCCCTCCATCTGAGCCCCATCCACATCCAAATCCTTTCAACCACTTGCAAACCCATCCACCTTCCATCCCTCCATCCATCATCCCACCTATCCATCCCTCCATCCACCCCCTCACCCATCCATCCATCATCCATCATCCTTCCATCCCTTCGCCCCATCTATCCCCTCACCAATCCATCCACTCTTCCACCCATCCATCCACCCACTCATCCATCCAACCATTCACCCAAGCTATCCTCCAACTCATCCATCCACTCCTTCACTCATCCATCCACTCTTCCACCCATCCATCCACTCCTCCACCCATCCATCCATCCATCCATCCACTCATCCATCCAACCACCCACCCTCTCACCCATCCAGCCATACCCCACCCACTCATCCATCCACCCAGTCACTCATCCGTCCACCCACTCATCCATCCACCCATCCATCCCGCTCTCCACCCTCCCCCCCCACTCATGCATGCACTCTCTGACCCATCCATCTCCATGCTCCTCTCCTCACCCATCCATGCACACACCTGCCCATCCACTCTGCCAATCATTCATCCATGTCATCACTCATCCATCCATCCATCCTCCCGCTCTCTCTCCATTCCCCCCTCACCCAGCCACCCATCCCTCCATCCACCCTTCACCCATCCACCCACTCATCCATCCACTCATCCACTCATGAATCCATCCATTGACCACTCATCCACCCCTTCACTCCTCCATCCATCCATTCATTCATCCCTTCACCCATCAATACATCAATCCATCCATCACCTCTCTCATCCATCCACCCACCGACTCGTCCACCATCCACCCCCCATCGATCCATCCACCATTTCACTGATCCATCCACCCATCCATCTACCCTTCCAACCATACACACATCATCCACTCCCATCCATCCCTCCACTCATGCATCCATCCTCTCTCCCACCTTCCATTCACCCCTTCACTCACCATCCATCCCCTCACTCATCCATCCACCCCCCACCCATACATCCACCACTCCACCCTCACACCTTTTATGATTCAAATTCGAATCTGCAGACCAACATCCCTGAACACCGGGTGCCCACACAAAGATCCTCATGAGTTGAGGACCGCAGACCAGAGCCCACTGTCCCGATTCATGGCCCAAACCCGGATTGCAACCTCTCCCTCCCTTCCCAAAATAACTGAAGGACTCCCGCCCCCCCCCCCCCAACTCCCCCTCACTCCCACACCCCCTTGAAAGGCTGGGGCCCTGGACCAGAGCCCACCCTGCCCATGCCTCAAAACCTCTGCGAAACCTTCTCTCCCTTCTGGGAAGAGCTAACTTTCCCAGGAGGGGGTTAATTCACTGAGCTGACAGCTTCAGCTACAGTGGGAGGCAAGGGGTCTCCTCTGCTAAAACTGAAAGTGTGTCTGTTTGTTTGCTTTCGTTTTTAGCAGAGGAGACCCCTGCCTCGCACCGCAGCCGAAGCTGTCTACTCGGTGAATTGGCCCCCTCCTGGGAGAATCACCCAGACAAAGAAACGGGCACAAAGGGAAGATCGAAGTGGAGCCTGCACCCCCCAGGGGGGCGCGCCCCACAGATTGAAGAACCCTGTGTTAAGGGAACCTCATAGTTGGTAGTCTTGGGATGATCATCCAAGAGGGTATCTCTCTGCTGATTTCTCGCTCTTTTTTGGCTTTTGTCAATTACGCCTTTTGGGTAACCTCTAAGTTCCAGCTTAGTTGTTAAATCGCCTGCCTGTTGTTTATAGTCTACAAGGCTACTGCAATTTCGGCGTATCCATAGAAATTGTCCATACGGGAGATTCTCCCGTAGGGCACGAGGGTGGTAGCTTTTGAAATGCAGTAGGTTGTTTTTGGTCGTCGTATAATAGGTTTTGGTCTCCAAAAGGTCCTCATGTCTGTTGATGGTTAAACAGGAACATTAGGTCTGTGGAATAATCCCGTCTATAGTTAAATCCCCAGTGGTATATCGAGAACCAGAGGCCCCCAATCGTTGTAAGTATATAGGCAGACACACTCACGTAAGAAGAGGGAGATAATTTCTCCTTGGAAACTGACGGCGCGGGAAAACCTTCACGCGGTGTCAGATCTGTCCAGAAAGAAAACCAAATGCTATTAGTCTCTCACCTCGTTGAAGTATCTTAGGAACCGCTCGGTTGTGTATGCGGTAAATGGTAACTTACTCGAACACTCGCGACTCCCTGTCTGGCACCTACACTCTCGGCTGCCGTCAGCCCGGAAGTGTTTTGTCAGTAGCTGGGGTCGCGTATTTCTGTTGGTTAGAGCCTTGCAGACGTTATTGAGCCACTGTCTCTTTAAATTACTGACGAGGACGCGGCTCCTTAGGAGCACGTGATCGGGGCTCTAACCAACAGAAATACGCGACCCCAGCTACTGACAAAACACTTCCGGGCTGATGGCAGCCGAGAGTGTAGGTGCCAGACGGGGAGTCGCGAGTGTTCGAGTAAGTGACCATTTACCGCATACACAACCGAGCGGTTCCTAAGATACTTCTACGAGGTGAGAGACTAATAGCATTTGGTTTTCTTTCTGGACAGATCTGACACCGCGTGAAGGTTTTCCCGCGCCGTCAGTTTCAAAGGAGAAATGATCTCCCTCTTGTTACATTAGTGTGTCTGCCTACATACTTACAACGATTGGGGGCCTCTGGTTCTCGATATACCACTGGTGATTTAACTATAGACGGGATTATTCCACAGACCTAATGTTCCTGCTTAACTTGTTTTTCAGACCAAGGCAGTTTAATTTAATTAATGTTGCACAATATACTGACTCTGTTTAATGCAACATTGCTGGAACCAAATATTATGGTTCTTGTTTCTCTTTTTGAATATATCATTAAGAGATATTACCTACCTCTCCATTCAGGTTATATTGGAGGTTCTGGTCATTAATACCAGACAATTGACAACGAGTATAATGCAGTACAATGATAAACATCAATTTTATGTCTTCGTATGTCATTATATGTTATGGTGTTTTTTCCTCCCATTTTCCACAGGATTTTTCGCTCCTGTGATATTCAGTGAGCCGCCACGGGCAGAAACCGTGAGTTACTACAGCTTTTCTAATTTTTCACATACAGTGCCTCATGGGAGGGTGCGCCTTAGCGGGCGCACACCACCGGTGGCCAGCCTTTCTATTTTATACCAGGTCCTGACGAATGCAGAGCGAATACGCACATAGAGCAGCAGAAACATGTTGACCACTGACTAAAGGGCACAGGTTTCCTAATTTAGAACCTAGTTGGTCCGCTTCACTGTTTTTAGACAATACAGGTTGACCTCTATTAAAAGTTTTTTTGGGTATCAACCTTGTATTTTTTATTTGCACTCACAGTTATCCTCACAATTTAGTTAGAGCACTGTTGCACTCATCACATCCAGCTCCGCTGTAACACAGGCGTTGTAGCACGCTGGGGAGGCATTCGGCCACCACAGCAGGGACCCACTAATGAAGCATGTCACCAACTAGTGGTGAGTGAGGGTCCTTTTATAAAGAAAGAGGATTTTTCTCTTCCGCTTTCTATAGGCATCTACTGGACATAAGCCATTTCCAGTGGCCGGTCCACCTTGTTGGACTCACTTTGGTTTATGGGGGTTGTTATCACTTTTACAAAACTAGAGTTAAGTTTTGTCACTTTATTGTTTTTTCAGAGACGTTCAATAGTCTTCATCCCAGGGCGCTCCGGGAAAATTTGCCAGTAGGTCAATTCCTGCGGATACGCAGGAATTGTTCAGAAACGGAAGATTTTGAAGTGCATGCTGGGGCGCTGTCAATTAAAGAATCGTAACTACCCGTCACGCCTAGTGGGACAAGCCAAGAAAAGGGCTGCGAATAATAAACGTGAGGCATTGCTTGAACCACCAGTGAGAAAGCAGCCACTAGACAGACTGACCTTTGTTAATACTTTCAGTGCACTATCGAATCAAGTACAAAGGTCAGTTCGGAAACACTGGAAAATTCTCAATGTGACTGACACCATCCCTCTCCCTCTTTTCTAGTTCAAAAGGGGCACAAGTCTAAGAGATAGCTTGGTCCACACTAGACCAAGGACCCAGGCCTCAGCTTCAGCTAACACACTCTGGGGCCTACCTTCTGTCCAGGGCCACTATGCGTGTGGCTCCTGCTCAGCCTGTTCGCAGACTGAAACTACAAAATCAGTGGATATAGGCACTGGGAGACCTTGGGTTCTGAAAAATCACACTAACTATAACTCTGACAAGGTCATCTAGATGATCACCTGTCCGTGCTCATTAAAATATATAGGCATGACGACACGTAAGATCAAACAGAGGATCAGTGAACATAAGAGCACAATAAGGTGCAAGAAACAGTCTACAGGCCTCACCAATCATTTTCTAACTATGCACCACAAAGCAGAAGATATGAAGTGGATTGTCTTGGAGCAACCTTTTGTTCCACCACATGTCAGCGACATCACAAAGTTTCTGTTTGTCAAAGAACAGAAATGGATATTCAAAAATAAATCAGACAGTCTTGGTCTGAATGATGCTATTTCGTGGGTCACTTTATGATTTGCATACGATGAAGTACAACTAGTATGGTTTACTGGCACACTACGTGACTGGTCGTCTTGGCCAAAAGACTGCATAGCTGTACGCACCATATGTATTATGAGTATTTTCTAACATTGCAGTACAGTACATTACACATGCACTATCAAGGTCTTTGCATACTTCACATCTTAGAGTAATGTGAGGTTTGCTCACATGATATAGTACACTATATCCTTCCCAATAGATATTTGTAGGCTGCTATGCTCTTTGAGTGCCTGAGATGAGCAAGGTGTAATGTCATCCGCAGAGGTTTCACCTAACAACTCTGATTACATTACTAACTACATGATAAAGGGACTTAGCAAACCCACTTTTTATAGGGTGCTTTGTATTGTACAATTCTACCCCTTCTTTTTGGCTCATTGCCAGCAATATAATTAAATGAATACAGTGGCATAGCTGATCCTTATTATACATCTTAACTCTCCTCTTTTGTTCGGGTACTTTCTACCAGATGATCCCTTTTGCAGTTCAGACAGAATTAGAAATGAACAAATAGGGTGGTATAATAGTTGTGGACTAAAGGATATATACTTTACCAAAAAAGCAAGTTCGCAAATAAATGTTTATGATGCGAAATATCGTTCATATGATCAATTGGTAATTGAGTGGTTCTAGTTTTTGATAAAAAATCTATTTTTCAAAACACTGTATAACCTCATTTAACAAACGGGTTCACGATTAATCAATCTGGATGCAAACTACATTTCCCACATCAAAAACGGGAAGGAGCTAACGCGACATTGATCGCGCATCTGATGCATGCGCATTCATCCCTGGATGTGGTGTCTCCTTCTGCGTTCATAGCATTGGGTCCGGTAGAGTTTTTCCTCCCATTTTCCACCTTTTGGATGTTTTTTTTTTAGAGGAGGACACTTACTAAGAACTATTTAAACCCGCCAGAGAGACGTCGCACTTACCTCCCCCTCGGCTCAGTTCTTTTCTGAGGTACCGACGAACAGGTAAGGGACAGCATGTCCTGGTTTCATCTTCTTGGTGTATTAGCCTTAATGTTTTAACTATATTGCTCTGTAAGCATTAAGTATCAAGTTCGGCAGAGCCTTTAGTCGTAATTTGGTATTTACCTCTTGGATACCTGCCTGTCGCCTATGTTCTGTTCTTAATCGAGCATAGGCTTCCTTAGATAATGTTACACATCAACCGATTTTTCGAGAATTTGGTTTAGCTTTAAAAGAACATCATTGCTGATACTCAGCATAATTTACAAACATTCATACATCGGGTCATAAGTGAGTTATGACTGTCTCTGTTTATTATCGTTGTTCAGGAACACTGTATGCTAGATGGCATTATGAATGTGCTATTCTGATAGAGCCTTTTTCCATGGCTCATCAGGTTACTTGTTTAGTAGTGTTGATTGACTTGCCGGGTCTGGAGGGCTACACAAGTATGTCACTCGATCTGGCCTACATATATGAAATACACCTGTTACATCATTAAAGTATTTGGTATTATATGTTTTATATGTAATCAATTCGCAGGGGCATTCCTGCCATAAGTCTTTGCTTGGGAAGTGTTAGATGTAATAAGGTTTGATTAGGAAATGATCCACAGAGATAGTTACTCCTTGTGTGATCTGTTATATTTACCTATTTTTAGAGCGGGGCCTCATCCCCTGAGCAGTTGCCAGGAGAGGTGAGAAGTACTCCCACATAAAGTACTCTTATCTTTCTTTTTAAAGTTCTCTTTATATTTAAAAGCGGTTGGCTGGACATGATTGCCAGTGCACGCAATGTGATAGAATCTGGTCAATGAGGTTCATGGATAGTCTGGATCAAGGAAGAAGTGATGAGATTTGATTCTGTTGAGATTTGTAACTCTCCTTTTATTACTTTCTAGGAATGATTTTGTATGTTCCTGTAAGGTAGGCTTACCTGATGGGAGCTACAGGTTACTGGTAGGTTGTACCGTACCAACCAGTTCTTTTTTGTTTTGTTTTATTGCACAATAAATTCTTTGCAGTAGCGTTCGATTGGTCCTGACAAAAGCCTAGCGGCTGAAACATGTAGACCTTATTCCATCGCAATTGACAGTTATCCTTTCAAACTGTCAGCGTACTGTTTTTAAGCTTGACACTGTGATAATGTTTATTAAAGTTTCAGAAGTTATCCCAGTAGCCAATTTTATTAATTTCACTGTATGATTTTCACTTTTTGCACTGCAAACCCTCAGCACCTCACATCAAGACTGGCGAGTGGGTGTACCGATCACTGTGGTACAAAACAAGCTGAGTTTTGATACTCAACTTGGCAGGTTGCACGAATAGGGCAATTTACCATTAATCCCAGAAGACGAAGAGTAGCCACTCATGTGGGCTGATGGGATTCTTTTGCACTTGATATTGTTGTTCTCTTTCTTCTTTGGCCTAGACATCTAGGTGTCTCGGAGAATCTATTTTCTCTTGTTTGTTAGACCGGTAGTTTCTTGGTTTGTTGTTCAGTGAGAGAGTGGGGATTGAACACTACCTGGTCTTTAAAGATCTAACACTAGGACCCCATATCTAAAGTTTTTGTGTACTACCACATATGTGAGTGCAACAACATGAACCCCCACAACACAAATCACCACATCAACAGACAACATCACACTCAGGAAGGATAGCAGTACCTCAACAAACACACATAAAACTTACTAATCACCCACAGATGCACAAGTCTGGGACACCCAGGTGCAAACAACATGACCAGAGGACTGTGCAGCACAAACAGTTGCACTGCATATGAGCAACCCTGACTGCACATCAGTACAAGAAAATCACACATAACCAATTGGGAAACTGTCCTGAGTGGCACATTGGTCCTGTGCAGAGATCACCACCACAAAGCATAGTGTAACAAATGAAGTGGTGGGGAGGCACACCCACTGGCAACCCAAGGGGATAGCTGACATGAGAGTGAAGTGGTGGGTATGTCAGTAGTGGACATGGCAGAAGTACACATACACAAATAGTTGGGGTGCTCACTCACAATGGATAGGCATCAGAAGCACAGATAGGGGATGGTACAACTCCACATCCCACATGCCATACAGGAGCAAAAAATACCTCAAGTGACAGCAATGTATGAGAAAACACACACACAATGTCAGTGTGGCTGAGCAGGTCTGCACAGTGAGCACAAACAGTATCACGGCACATGGATGATCAACAAAACACAACACTTACTTGCCAGTCACACACTCTGCATACTCACAAATGGCACCAACATCAAGTGGGTGTCCCCGAGAAGTGCAAGGACACACCACCACACTACACAGTGTACAACCTACAACTCCCACATGTGCACACAATCACAAGCACAGGAATATTAAATCAAACTAACAGGCACTCAACTCCTGGATGACACATTTGTGCAGTTGCCATTGTAGGGGCACACACACATCAACACTACTGACAAAGTCACCCCTTCACACTGCACACTTCATGACCACCCAAGTGCAGACATTGAAATTTACCCATGTGACTAGGATGACTGGCCATCACAAGATGAGCATACACCAACACTGCTGTTCACACATAAAGAAAGATCACATAGACATGATGGATCCTGGCCAGCCTGCCTGCAATCCTGTGGATAGAACCCCACTCTGTGCTGGCAGTGCATCCAAAGTTGACATGTGCACAATTTAGCTAACCTGAATGAGTATGATAACAGTAGTTCATCACAAACAACCATCATTGCACCCCGAAGCTTCAGAGTCAAGAAGAACTGAAGTGCCTGTCACTTCTGCAAAACCCTGAAAAAGTGAAAGAAGCCCTTGGCAATGTTAAAGTGGCATACAGAACATGTGTCACATTAAACCATACCCACACAGAAAACCCTTTATTTAGCATGGACTCTGACAAAGCAGACAACAGGATTAACTGTCTTTAATACATATTACACGTATAGGCATCAAAAGTAGACAAGAGCAAGACCAGTGGCCAGTCCAAAGTGCAGAATAGGTATATGAGAATCTGCACAGGGAATGGGCAAACACAGTAATGAACAGCAAGGCCAGTGGCCAGTCCAAAGTGCGGAGTAGGTACATAAGATCCTGCACAGGGAATGGGCAAACATAGTAATGAACAGTAGTGCCAGTGGCCAGTCCAAAGTGCACAGTAGATACATGAGAACCTGCACACGGAATGGGCAAACAGAGTAATGAACAGCAAGGCCAGTGGCCGGCCCACAGTTCCAAGTAGTCACATGTGTGTATGAGAGGCTGTACAGGGAATGGGTGAAACTGTACACTGCCATGGTCAGCAACACAGTTAGGGGGATAACAATGGGCAGTCCAGGCACCGCTATTGGAAAGACAGGTGTGTGAGGGGGACTTTAACTCAGTCTTGGCTGTCAGTCAGTCTGGGAGGTGGCTGAGTGTCGGGCCAGTTGGAGGACTGACCTGGGAGAGAGAGGACCAGCCAAGGTAGAGGCATCAGTGGCTTTGGGAGCCGGAGGAATGCTTGGTGTGGTGGCACGTGGAGGTGAAGACATGCTGCTGTGAGACACAGTGTAGGCGGAAGAATGTGGAGGGGTGCCTTTCTACTTCTTGGGGACTCGATATGGAACTATTGTCTTGGGCGGAGTGGTAAGTGGGGTGGGCATAACAGGCACACTCTCCACCAAAGCTGCATCAGGTTCAGCCAGTGAGCCTCCCTCTGGGGACCTTCTGGATCCGGAGGTACGCTTGACCTGGCCTTGCTTTTTCCCCTCCATCACCTGTTGACCAGGTGAAACCCGTACAGTGACCTCCTTTCCCTGCTTCACAGGCGTCTGGATGGGAGTAGAGGTTGTGGTTGAATCTGCCTTAGCAAGCTTTTTCTGTGGACTCTTAGCAGGCACCAGCTTCACAGCAGGCACAGGAACTGACTGCATTTCTTTGTGAGAAACTTTTGGGACAGGAGTGTCCTTGTCTCGGGATGCCTTTGAGGCATGTGACCCTGAGGCCTGCTTCTTGGCTTGATGCCCCTTAGTGTCTCCTGAAGGGTTTTTGCCTTTGCGCTCTGGGGTGGATTTGGTTTGTTTGGGGGATGGTGTCTGTGCTCTTGCCCACTTGGACTGCTGCTGTTGTGTGCTGTATGTGGTGTATCTTGAGCCTGAGGTCTGTGGTGTGTAGTCACTCTCGTCAGATGTAGCCACTGGCAGGGAGGTGGCCAAAGGAACTGGAGCTGGACTCCGAGCCTGTGACAGCTGAATGGCTGCCATCACTGTGGAGTACAAAGACAGGACAGTCCTATGTAGCCAACCCACGTCTGAATGAATGCCCTCCATGAAGGCAACTACCTGTGCCAACTTCTTGTCATGGTCTAGGAAGGCATTAAGAAGAGTTGTCTGACCCACACACAGCTGGCGCAAAAAGTCCACAGCGTCAATGCTGAGGGCAGCAGGGGAGACAGGGCCAGGGGCAGCGGTGCCTGGAGGAAGGTCACTGTTCCCTTCTTACTGTTGCGAGCAAGTGCAGCACAGGTTGAAGTAGGTGGGAAGGTGGGCACTGAACGCTGTATGGTGGAAAAAGAGGCAAAGTTCCCGCTCCCTGTGTCCGCCAACATAGAGGTGTCACCGCTGGCATCAGATGACATTAAGGTTGGTGTCTCTGGCGGTGATTCCTCAAGCAGACTCCTGTCCCCCTCCGAGGTGCTGGTCATATCAGTGTCAGTGTGCTCGAGCGTAGCAGTCATGCCTGATGCCTCACCACTGGTGTCCGTCCCCTGTCCTTCTGTGCCCACGGTAGATGCTGCAAGAGGCAGAGATAAAGGTTCAGTTTAGTGCCATTCACACAAGCATCATATGCAAGCAAAGCACAAAACAAGATGATAGCCCCATGTTGCACACCACCCTGTGCAGTAACATTGTGCAACCTCAAATCAAACTCAAAATTTGTTTGTGATCATGGAAACTTGGCATAAGTGACCCATGTGTATCTCACACAGTCAAATAACCTGACAGTGCCTCCGTGTAACCAGACATACAGATCCCTCTGAGCATACCTAGGGCCCTGAGGGGAGAAAAGATATACCTCCCAACATGTTGCCATTGTCACATCAGAAGTCAGCATGAGGAGACAACACAGATACAGACTCCAATATATCAGTTCACAATGGCCATAAGCTCATGCCATCCACCATGTTGTACTTTGGGACTCAATTACAGTTGCACATTTGTGTCAGATGTGTAGTTCTTACAATTTTGAGGTCAGGCACTGCACACATTGATGTAAGCATACACAGATGAGGCACACTGCTGATTACTTCCATGGGATGTCCCTGACTCTCCCAATGCAGCCGATGCCATAAGGCCACAACTCAGAATGCAATGTCAAGGGCCATTACTTCAATGACATGAGAAAGTACAGTTAGGGAAAATGCATGACAGCTGCACCCAACACAGAGACCACTTACAAGCCATTGCATCCCACTAGCCCACATCACAGAGTTCAGCACTGGCTCAGGCTTGGAATATATGCAGTCACTCACAACCAAAGTCACCCTTCCCAGAATACTCACCCCCAGCTTGCTGCTGATGGTCCTTCAAAAGTGCATCCAGCTCAGGCTGTGTCACGGCTAAGATGCTGGCTGTTAGTGGTGTCTTGCTTCTGCGCGCCATCGTTGCCTGTCCGAGGGAGCAGCCCCAGCGTCATCTCTACCACGTTTTTACTCAGCCACAAGATGTTATCCCACCTCTTGTGACAGCGTGTGTCCCGTCGGTTGGAGACACCCACAGCCTGTGCATTCAGTGTCCTTGTCAAATTGGGCTGTGACTGTGCAGGCCAGGGGGGCTCACACTGAGGTTCAATGTAGGGCATCAAAAATGTCACATGCAGGGACAATATGAGAGGGCAAACAGTGCCTACACATGCGAGTCAGTACACATGATGATAAAAATGGAAAGCGGTCAGTACGAAAGTACAATCTGCTGTGTCATAGGTGAATTTCCACCAAGAGTGTCACCCTCTGGCATTTAAGTCTTGTGCAAAATGCCGATCTATACATGGTGGCAATATTAAGTCAGACACACTTCCATCAGTACCCTCCGGATGTAAAACCGTGGTAATGACACAGATGAGCCTGTGAAGTACATCATGGACCCAGCCATCCATTCACACAGGTAATTTCTGTCCTGACTCCCGCTTAACAAACTTGCTGTGTCACTGTATGGCTGCAAAAACAATCAATGTCTCTCCCATCCTGATGTGCAGCCAGGGAAATGTGTAAAATAGGCTACACAACCCTTCCCCCTGGGGTCAGCATGCTAGGCAGTGTATGACACAACCCACACTCTCAGGCAGCAGATCAACTTCATGTGTGCACTCCCTGCACTCTCACTTCCACTCTGAAACACTTACCATGATATCTGGAGCACCATATAACCTCCCATACTGTGTGAGCACCTTGTCCACCAGGACCTCCAGCTCCTCTGTGGTGAAGGGACGGGCCCTGATGCTCTCATTCCTCGCCATCACTGGGTCCAGGAGACAGGAGCAGCAGCAGTTGATGGTGAAGAGTGTCAGGCAGCAGTGTCTTGATACAGGAGCAGCAGTTGGTGGTGAGGGGTGTCAGGCAGCATTATCTGGAGACAGTAGCAGCAACAGTTGGTGGTGAGGAGTGTCAGGCAGCAGTGTCTGGAACCAGTGGAAATGCGAGACTCTCTCCCACACATAAATAGCCCCCTGGGGTAGTTTCAGTGGTTCAAAGCTGCTGAAATTGGTGTTCCAGGTCTGCTTTTTTCAAATGCATCCAATGACCGTCCCGCGATGCCGGAGCACGCCTACCACTATTTTAAAAAATGCATAAGGCTACCTCGATTTCGGTTCCCATTGGCTGTAAGGGGCATTGGCTGTGACACACCGCAGGGGCCATGATCAAAAATAGGGTAACCCAACTGGTCAAGGACCTGGGTGTAAGATGATAGGAAAAAACAATGGTCCTGGACCTCAATTTATTTGCTGCAATAGTCAGTACATAGTCAATAGTTCCACAACATTTAGAGCATATAATAATTCAACAGCTCATTGTAATAAATACATTGAGAAAATGAGAAACAGCAACAGACTCAATTCTTACCAAGCAAAAAATTCTTGTATATTATTCACAAAGTCAATTTATGATATTAGTTGAATATTGTCCATGAATCACAATAGTACAAAAATACATTCACATAGGTGAGTTTTCCCCAAGAGGGAACATGCAAAGGTAGAAGTGATCAGGGAGATAAGGAAAAGAATCAAGAAAAAGTGACAAGAAATTATTTACAATCTTTAGAAAAAGTTGGGATCGGTATTAAAATCACCGTCCAACCGTTCACCCGGCCGCTGTATTAATTAAGTATGCAATTATTCAAATACATAAATCGGACATGATTTCCAAAGTGGGCACGTCGATTATGGATCAATCAGGGTCCAGGTGAGGTCAAGGGGTTAGCGTCGACGTTTCGACTCGTCTAGTGGCCCGACGGGTAAGTTAAACCTCAGCCGTGCGAGTCTTCATCAGGACAAAGAGAAAAAGGGGGCAATTTCACGCAGGCTTGGTATCCCCAAGTGGGAAGAACGTAGGAGTTTCAACCGTGTGTGGACTCTCTCACACTGGGAAAGGTGTATAATTTCAGCTTATAATGTTCAGTGTGCTCGTGGAATTTGCGTTCACCTGATGAAAGTATGTTAATAGATCACCAGGGCTCCTCCACATAGAGCAGGCTGCTCCCTATGGGATTTGAGGGTAGGGTGGGGACGGGGGCGTTGATCCACCACAATGTTCACCTTACAAGAAGGGGGTCCCAGGAGCTCAAAAAATCACCATTTACTGCATTAATTCTATATTTGAATGCTCCGCCGAATTCAGGGAAAACCACAGATATTCCACCTGTTACTTCCAGTCTCTACCACAGGGGCCAGGCGGTCGCTCCAGCGATCGTGCATCTTTCATTTGCTACCAATGACCGCCCCGCGGTAGCGGAGCATGCCTACCGCTATATTTAAAAATGCATCCAGCAATTAATGTGCAGTCCCAAATGGTATGGAAGAAAGTCCCCTCCTCCCCACATCCCCGCAAGCAATACTGATGTGCAATTCTCCCTATCTTGTGAAGAGTGACCCTAGTATAGTACACTCGGCACAGCCACCTCTCTGGCAGAGGACAGCGCGGTCTGCCAGTCGGACTCATCCATTTCACCTATCTCCACCACCCATGCTTCCTTTAGTTTTGTAGTGAGGTCAGGCAAATTATTGACCAGCTTACGGTACACTAAGGAGGTCCCTTTTTTGGGCATATGCTGCGTAAGTAGTTGGTCCTCTAGCGGCGTGGATTCAGGCAACTCTCCACCAATAGGAATCACCGACTGTAGGGCATGGCTAACCTGTAAGTATCTAAAGTGCTCCGTAGGCGCCAGATCATATTGTTCCACCAGTTGATCAAACGTAAGGATCGCACCCCGTTGCCAAAGATCCCTCACCGTTGAGATACCGATCAGATCCCAGGCCTCGAATCCCTTAATATTGCGTAGCTGGCCGAGCCGGCGCGATGACCAAAGTGGTGTCATCTGCGTGATCTTACCTTTACATTTAAGGCGAGCCAATGCCAAGTACCACAGCCGTACCGTATGGGCCGTAGGTCCCACCAAGGCCGCTGCATTCTTAACATCATAGAGCGCTGCCAGAACCCCTCCAACACCCAGATCCTACCTATCCGCCTTGTACGCCGGTTCAATTTGTGGAGCATGCAGCCAGTGATTTATGATCTTCAACTGGGCCGCCCAATAATACAGTTGAATATCCGGAAGCGCAATGCCCCCATCATACCAGCCCCTAACTAACTTTTGCCTGGAAACGAGCGCCGGTTTTTCCCCCCAAAGGAGACCCGAAACCAGTGTATTTATCGATGCAAAATATTTCAAAGGCACAAGATACGGAGTGTTTTCAAGAATATATAGTAGCCGCGGTAAAGTCATCATTTTGAATAACGTCGCTTTCCCCAAAAGGGTCAGCGGTAGAGTGTGCCAGTGCTTCACATCCGTATGGAAACGGTCAAGTGGGGGTAATAGATTATGTTGGAAAAAGGTGTCCGGCCCAGGCGTCACCCAGACCCCCAAGTACCTAAAGGGCCCATCAGTGATCACCAAGGGACAATCAGCCGTAAGTAACGGTGGGGGACCCTTAAGAACATACAAGACCGATTTAGACCAGTTGATGGTATATCCCGATGCCCTGCCGAAAATTTCACAAATATTAAAAAGTACTATTATTGACCGTCTGGGCATGGTCAAATAAAGAAGGATATCATCAGCGTAGAGGGATATACGATCCTCCCACGTCTCTGTCCAGCTAAGGCCCTTAATCATGGGGTCCCACCTTATCCACGCTGCCAGGGGCTCCAGGATTAAGGCGAAAAGCATAGGCGACAAGGGACACCCTTGACGCGTGCCACGGCCCAGTTGAAAATCTCTGGAAATGTGACCGTTAGCCACCACATGCGCAAGAGGCTTGGTATACAGTAGTCTTACCCAAGCACAGAATTTGGGGCCGAAGCCCAGATGCCGAAGAACCGCAAATATATACGGCCATTCGACCATGTCGAAGCCCATTTGGGCATCCAATGACAAAATCACCGCCGGTACTGGCAGATTAGGTATCTGTGCCATTACCGCATGGACGCGCCGCAAATTCACGCAGTGTTCCTGTTTGGCATAAACCCAGATTGATCCGGGTGGATGAGCGTTGTCAAGTGCGGGGTTAGGCGACTAGCTATCATTTTTGCCAATATCTTTGCTTCCGCGTTTAGCAGTGATATCGGACAATAAGACGTGCACTCGTCTGGAGGCTTGCCTGGTTTCGGTATAGCAATGATCGTGGCTGTACGTTGATCTTGCGGCAATTCCCCCGTATTTAGGCTATCTACAAACATCCTCAAAAGAGGCAAAGCCGCGAGATCTGAGACGCTCTTATAAAGCTCTACAGGAACACCGTTCGGTCCCATGGCCTTACTCGACTGCAGGGAGTGTATTGCAAGCAGGACCTCGTCCTTCGTAAAGTCCGAGTCCAAGAGCAATGCGTCAGCGTCTGTTAATGAGGGCATTCTTATATCTTGGATATATGTCTGTGCTTCCTCTGTTGTCATATGGGCGGTGGGGGTATAAACCTTTTCATAGTAGTCAGCTAGGGTATCAGCGATATCGGCAGGAGTAATAACAACTGCGCCGGACGGGGTGCGGAGTTGAGCTATTGTCCTCTGTGCCCGTTCCCTTCTGTCCAGCCAGGCCAAGAGCCTACCCGCTTTATCCCCAATCTCATAGACAGTATGTTGTGATCGTAAAAGACGGTATCGGACCTGAGCCCGTTGATATTCGGTGTATTCTGCCTGTTTAAGGCGTAACTGCTGCTTAAGCTCCTCTGTAGGGTTTTCCTCATGCCTAGACTGTATCAGTGCCAGGTCACCCTCGATTACCTGAAGGTCAGCATGTAAAGCCCGTTTGTGACCTGTTATGGTGGCCATCGCCTGGCCCCTCAGCACTGTTTTGTACTCTTCCCAGAGGATCCCCGGCGAGCGGACCGAGTCCGCATTCTCCTGGAAGTAATTTTTCGTAACCATGACCAACTCTTTCCGAATTTGGGGATCCTGCAAATAACCTGGGGAAATCGGGAAAATGTGTCTACGCGCTGCCAAATAGGTGGAGTGAATCACTGACAGAATTTTGATTTCACAAAAATCGACCTACAAAAACATCGAGTCTCAAACATCGATATCAATAATATCGACTCCCTATACTTTACATGAAAATTACAAAAATATCGATCACACAATATCGATGTACAAAAATATTGACTACACAAATATCGTTAACATAATTATCGACTACCATTATATCGACACTCAATACTACATATAGCACTCTACAAAAATATCGATAACTAAATTATCGACAGCACTAATTTTGTCTTGCTAAAAATATCGATAGCTTTAAGTAAGACTATTTTTGTTATATAACCCAAAAACATCTACACTCTTAGTAATACACACATATTAATATACTTCATTCATTTCTCATACGTTAATTAAAATATATATTCATTTACTTACATTTATTTGTTTTCTTTCTAACTAGATTTTTAAAAACACTGTTTTTAGACATACAATTTGTAAAGCATTATAAAAATATTTAAAACTCTATATTTAGTTAAATGTGTTTTTTTCAAAATACATACTCTTTTTCTATTCCTCTATATAAACCATTAAGTCACATATAAGTTAATTATTTGACTCAAAAAAATTCAAACTAACCAATGGTAACTCTTTTGAACATATGTGACCAATCAGATTGAAACACTAATTACACATACCCTATATAAACCATTCTCAATCATCCCTACAACTTGCAGGGAAGATTCTACGTGACCACATGCTGCCAGTTTTTGGAGCACCATCTATATTCTTCTGTGCATGAAAATACTACTAAATACTACAAGTAAGTATTCATATAGCTCTGGTACTTATTTTTAATGTTTTGTAAACTATAACTTATATACTACTATTTTAACACTAAAATGTTGTTTCTCTATTTACTTTTTCCAAAAACAGAGTCTACAAACAAATAAAGTTCTACATTTTCTTCAAGATAATCGACACTTTATAAAAATGGTATCTACCTAAATCTTCTTTTCTCTTAAAATAACTAGACAAGTAGTTTAAGGAATTCATGTTTTCTAATGTGTTTCTTCTGTTTTAACTCATAATACATGTGTGATCCCTGGTTCTTTTCACCAAAAAAGTAACACTGCTTTATTAAAAACGGTCTATTGTTTTTCCCACATAAATACACTTTGGTAATTTTCTATAAATTTCTCTCTAAACAGACCTCAAAAGTACTGAATGCAGATAATTCGCATCCAAGAACAGACATTCTGCAACTAATGAAAAACTCTTGGTAAGTACAAAATAGAAACATAAAAAGTCATTATATGCTCAATAGAATGTACAATGTTAATACTTCACTTAGTTAATACTTCAGTTAGTATTTTCTTGCTAATTTCTCTTTTGTAATCCCTAAAAAGTAACTTATTCATTACAAAAGTTACAGACTAGCAAATGTCTAACCAAAATAGACATTTAAACAAATCCTATAACAGACTTCACTTTTTTTCAACAGACCTACCAATACTAGAACAACATCTGACTGAAACTACACCTACTTTCTGAAGATACAACTTTACTGTTGGTAAGTAAGAAACTCCAAATGGTACATGCTTTATTTAAAATTATTAGAACATTACACATTTTCATAATATTTTTATAATAACTTTTCTAGATAAAAGAACACAAGAATGACAGAAGATGCAAGATTTATTACATCTCAGAAAGGAAATTTTTTATTATGCTATATGGGCTATACTTATACTCAGGAGAAACAAAAAGACCTTAAAGTTAACTGGAAATGTACTAAATATTACTCGAATAAATGCTATGGGCGTGCTACAACCAGAGAAACAAGTGTTATTAATACTACTGAACATAACCATCCACCAAACATCTCTGAAATCGAGGTTAGATCCACTCTCGAAAATATAAAAGAATTAAGTAGCACATCTGACCTACCAAGCAGCGTAATTCTGAAAGAATTACTACCTAAAGTACCCAGAGAAGCAAGAGGTCAGTTACCATCAATTGCTTCAATCAAAAGAACTATAGCTAGGACAAAAAAATCAAGTAGACCCACTATACCAATACCTACAACTTTTTTTTTCCAAAACCTTTATTGCACTTTGCATATTACACAGCGGAACGCCTACAACCCTGCGGGCCGGCCGCTATCAAGGATCAGTGCATAGCGTGTTCCCAGTAAAACAAGTAGCGAAGGCATATAAACAGTAAGGTCATGACATGATATACTGGAATAATAAAAGTGCATATTGAGCAATTATTCAACGCAGGAATTTGAGGTTTTGATGGAGTTTTTTCATTTTTTGGAAAATAACAAACCTAGAACATTAACAGGTAGGAATGGTTATTTGGTCTGGTATGAATCAGTGCAGTACAAATTACAATCGTCCCTCGGGAACATGCAGATTAGGTGTCCCTGGTCCGTACCTGCGTGCCTCCGAGTATCAAGAATCCCCCCTCCCCCCTCATAGATCCACAGTGCAGGTGCCCATAAGCTGCCTCCCGCCACAAGTAGGGCTGCCTTCTCACCCCGGCAACCAGTCTAAGTTACCCTCCTTCATCCTCGTCATCAGAAACATCCAGATCTTCCTCCCGCAAGGGCTCGCAAATGTCCCCTCTATATTCGTTCCACTTCAGCCATATTTTATTCCATTTAGCCGGGCAGGCTCGGTTGGAGTAGACTGCCCGTTCGGTTAACATCACACGATCCATGTTAAGGCACCATTGGGATTTCGTTGGGAGATCCACTGCCCCCCAGCGTTGCGCTATGTCCCTCTTTGCTACCATTATCCCCGCCGTGACCCAAAGCTGCTCGTAATGGGACAAGTCGGTGGGTTCCCAGATGTTCAGTAGGCACCGTCGTGGGTTAGGTAGTATAGAGTAATTAAGCGTCTGTGAGAGAGTGCGGTGTATTTGTTTCCAATATTCCTGTATCTTGGGGCAGTCCCATATGGTGTGGAAGAACGTGCCCTCCTCCCCGCACCCTCGCAGACAATAGGGGTGTGGTGCTCTGTGTATGCGGTGCAGCATTGTCCGCGTATAATAAACCCGGTGCAGGATCTTAAATTGCACCAGTCGCATGCGTGCTGAGATGCCTACCTCTTTGGGGGACCCGAGTGCCTCGTTCCATTCGTGTTCGTCCATGTCATCAATTTCCCCTTCCCATTTCTCTTTCAGGTGGGACGTGGGTTCGGGGGTGTTATTAAGTAATTTGCGATAAGTGAGGGACGTCGCTCGTTCTATCATGCAGTCTGTGAGTAAGCGGTCCTCCAAGGGTGAAGAGTCCGGTAGTGGGGTGTTGGCCGGGATAGCTGCAAACAGGGCGTGGCGGATCTGAATGTACCTATATAGTTCCCTATCATTGAGCTCATAGAGTTCTTGGAGGCGGGCAAAGGGTACCACTTCATTCCCCTCCCACAGATCGCCTACCGCAGAGATACCTATCGTGTCCCATTGTGTGAACCCTTTGGTGTTCCTAAGGTTGCCCAGTGCGCGGGAGTCCCACAGTGGTGTCATTTTCGTGATCTTTCCTTTCCAGCCCAGAGCTGTCGTCGCCGCGTGCCATATTTGCACTGTTAGTTTGGTAGGGCCGATCAGGGTCCGCACCTTGCGGTGATCATACAGCGGTCCCAACATGCCCTCCGCGCCCAGTTGCACCCGGTCGGAATGGAATGCCGGCTCGGTGTGCGGTGCGTGGATCCATTGGTTAATAGGTTTGAGGTGGGCCGCCCAGTAATATAGTTTTAGGTCTGGCAGCGCAATTCCGCCGTTGTACCAGTCCCTGCGCAGTTTGGGTTGTGCCACTCTTGCCGGGAGGGCGCTCCAGAGGAGGCTGGAGACCAGTGCTGCCACCTTCTGAAAGAATTTGGGAGGCACCGGGTATGGTTAATTCTCGAGGACATAGAGGAAGCGCGGCAGCGCCATCAACTTATAAAGGGCTGCCCGACCTAGGAGTGTCAGTGGCAGGCCCGACCAGAACTCGACGTCTCGTTTGAGCCTTTCCATGGGCGGTTTCAAGTTTTTATCCATGAACTCCGACGCATCTTTAGTAACGTGTATGCCTAGGTATTTGAAGGACGATCCCGCCAGTCGCAGTGGACACGTATCGTCAAGAGTCGGAGCCGGACTGCGCAAAACGTACAACTCCGACTTGGACCAGTTCAGCGTGTAGCCGGAGATCCTGCCATATGTGTCGCAGATGCGCAGGAGGGCCGGTATGCTCTCCTCCGGTTCTGTAAGATATATGAGCATGTCATCTGCGTATAGAGACAGGCGGTCTTCCCAACCCCCGGTCCCCGGTATACCTTTGAGGAGAGGAGAGGCCCGTATGAGCGTCGCCAGGGGCTCCAACGAGATAGCAAACAGCAGTGGTGACAGTGGGCATCCCTGCCGCGTGCCTCTTCCCAACGGGAAAGTGCGTGATATATGGCCATTTGCCACCACATGGGCCACCGGGGCCGTGTAGAGCAATCTGACCCATTCCAGGAAGCGAGGCCCAAACCCCATCCGCTTCAACGTTTCGAAGAGGTATTCCCACTCCACCAGGTCGAATGCCATTTTAGCATAGAGTGCCAGTATAACCGCCGGTTCCGAGATAGTGTCAGTTCGAGCCAGGACACCATGTAGCCGCCGCAGATTCTGAGCAGTGTTTCTGTGCGGCATAAACCCGGACTGGTCCGGGTGTATAATCGTGGACAGATGGGGCAGGAGTCTTTGCGCCAGGAGTTTGGCCAGGATTTTCACCTCAGCGTTTAAGAGGGAAATAGGTCGGTACGAGGAGCATTCCTCCGGCGGTTTGCCCGGTTTTGGGATTGTCACAATAGTCGCCACACGCTGGTCTAGCGGGAGGGAGCCCCCCTCCAGACAATCCTTGAACATTCCCAACAAGTGTGTGCTGAGGGTGTCTGGCATTACCTGATACCATTCCACCGGTATCCCGTTCGGACCCGAGGCCTTGCCCGGGTTCAACGCCGCAATGGCCATCCGAACCTCGTCGGGTGTAATGTCTGCATCCAAGTCGCGCGATGCCTCTGGTGGTAGGGACTGGACTGTAATCGGCGCGAGGAGTGCCCTGGCTTCCTCCGATGTAACCTGACGTGTTGGGGTGTATACTTGCTCAAAGTGGGTCGCTAGCAACTCCGTTATATGTCTCGGGTCAGTATGTGTCACCCCCTGTGCATCCTTTAGGCCCTGGATCCCCCTGGAGCTGCCCTCGCGCTTGTCGAGCCACGCCAGCATCTTCCCCGCTTTGTCCCCTACTTCGTAGATCCTATTCTGAGTGTCGGCGATGTGGCCCTTAACTACCGTCCGTAAGTGGTCACTGTAGAGCTGCTGCTGAAGGGTAAGTGCGTGTAGGGTGGTGGGAGAAGGGTGGGAGTCATAAGCTCCGGTCCGCTCCTGTAAGGCGATTTCTAGATCTGCCAGTTCCTGTGTTTGCTGCCTCTTATGTCCGGTTATAGTGTTGATGGCTTGGCCCCGCAGTCCCGTTTTGTAGGCCTCCCAGAGCGTCGCCTGGGAGCGCACCGAATGAGAGTTCTCGCGGAAGTATTGTTTCGTGGCTTGTTTAAGTGCCTTGTGAACCTGTGGGATCTTGAGATAAGATGCATGTATGGGGTAGATGCGCCTACGTGTTTTCGTCTGTAGAGAAAGCGTCAGTGTGAGTGGTGAGTGGTCTGAAATACCTCGGGGGTGAATCACTGAAGTGTCTACGTGGCTAAGGGCCTCCCCTAGGGATAGGAAGTAATCTATGCGCGACAGGCTACCGTGCACCGCGGAATGAAAGGTGTATTGCTGCATGCCTGGGTGTATGTGTCTCCAAATGTCGGTCAGGCCCATGGCCGTGGTGAAGCGTCGGAAATGTGTTTCCCCCCCAGTCTGGTTTGGAGTGGGGTATTTATCCAGTTGTGGGTCTTGGACAGCATTGAAGTCTCCCCCCAGAATGATCGCACCCTCAGGGAGAGTTAGGAGGAATTCTCCTAGTCTCGGGAGGTGCACTGAGTGCAGAGCAGGTGGGACATACACTGACACTAGATTCAGGAGTTTCCCTTCCCATTGTCCCTGCACGGCCGCGAAGCAGCCCTGGTCGTCAGTTTTGGTGGATAGGGGCAGGAATCGTGAGTTCTTCTGCACGAGCACGCCGGCTCCCCTGGAGCCGGACGTGAAGGCAGAGTGGGCCCACATTTTGTAACCGGGCCTATCCAGGGCTTTAGTAGCGCACCCCACCAGGTGTGTTTCTTGTAATAGGGCCACAGTTGGCCGCAGGCGCTTCACAGCAGTTAAAACCAATCCCCGCTTTACCTTATCACCCAGGCCCCTCACATTCCAGGACAGCAAGGTCAATGGCGGGCACTGTGCCTCTGTGGGGTTCAGACTCCCCGTCTGTACCGTATTACTAGCCATCGGGGATTATGGGACAGACGCTGTAGCGCCCCAGGGATGGGACTGATCTGTTGACTGCGCCGCCGCGTGGCGAGGTGGTCAGAGTTCTCATGGGGGCATAGTGTCACAATTTGTTCTCAACAGTGTTCCCCGAATTCCACAAGCCCTGAAACAATGTCCTCGACCCCTTGTACCCATTCCTAACAAAAACCATTCAAAACGAACCCCCCTCCCTGCCCCCCTGCTTAACGGACCTTCAACTGCCCGCCACCCCAACTTAGCAGAGTGCATTACCCTTCCCAATGAACACAGTACTTGCTTGTAAGGGGGAGAGCGCCTCCCCGGGTTGGCGGCTCCCCTGTAGGCTCTTGGGGTTGCCATGCCAGAGTCAACGTGCTGCGGTGAAAGACAAATTAAGGCCGGTGGTCGGCGAGTTAATGCAGTTCAGTGGCCGTCGCCAGAGTCATTCAGTTTCGCCTCCCCCTTCAAAGCCATGGGAAGGCGAGCGTTCTGCGCCCTCCACGCGCCCTGACGCCTGCGAGCCATTCCTGCTGCCTCCTCTGCGACCCGACTCTTGTCTGTTCGTCGTTTGCTGTCGTCCAACGGTGTGCCAGCCCTCCAGCCAGTCCCGGGCTGTGTCGGGGGAGTCAAAGAACCATACTTTCTTGTCCGCTACCACCCGTAGCCTGGCCGGGAATATCATAGAGTAGGGTAGCTCTTTCTCCCTTAGGGTTTTCTTAACCTCCAGGAACGTCCTCCTCTTTCTCGATACCTCCGCTGTGTAGTCCGGGAAGAAAGCGATTTTGGAGTTTTGGATCTGGATTGTCGGCGCCACTCTCGCCGCCTGCAAAATGGCGTCTCTGTCTCGGAAATTAAACAGCCTCGCCAGTATTGGTCGCGGTGGGCCTCCGGTCTTGGGCTTCCCTCCCGGAACTCGGTGGGCTCTTTCGACCGAGAAGAAGTTCGATAGGCCTTTAGGCTGGAGCCGAGTCTTCACCAAATCTTCCACATACAGGTCTAGGGCCCCTGTGTCTTCCGATTCCGGAACGCCTAGAATACGGACAATATTGCGTCTCGAGCGACCTTCCTGGTCGTCCAGCTTGTCCCTAAGGAGTTTGTTGTCCGTTTGCAGGCGCTCCATCGCAATTTGCAGTTCGGACACGTCCTCAACCAATGATTTCGTGACCACTTCGACTTGCTTGACCCGTTCGTTCATCTTTTGCAGGTCCGCCCTGATTAAGGTGACTTCGGTCGCCGTGGCCCCAACAGTTTCTTGTACCTGCGCTAGCGCCGCCAGGACATCGTCCAGTGTGGCTTTCTTCCCCGCCTCGGCCTCCGCCATTTTCCCTCCAACGGTTTTGCGCTGGTCTTGCGGTGGCGAGCGTCGGTCGTAAGCAAATTTGTCCAGCTTAGCCTGGGTTGTTGTGTTTTTGGGGCCTCTGTGCGACATGGCGTGGTTCTTGTCGGGACGGCACAGTGACTTCCCCGGTCGTCTTCGCCGGGTAATGGCGGCGACGAACCTGGAGGATCCGTCGTCTTCCGAGTCCCTTGCAGCACTGAGTACGCCCGGAGAGGGCAGCAGGTGGTTGGAGGGTGAGCCCTGGTCGCCTCGGAGAGAGTTCGTGGGTCTTTGGAAGGAAGCGATCGTTGGGCCGGCACTTCCGGCCTTTCGGTCCCGGCTGCAGGCTGTTTCCGGCCGGGCTCGACCTGGCTGTGGCTCCGTGGTCTCGTGGCCGCGCGTAGGCCCGGCTCCTCCTCCGCCCTCGGCCCGCGGCAATGTGTTGTTTCGGGCTTCCGCCGCACCGGAAAGTTCTGGAGACGGTTGCTGCACGGTCTCTGGGTCCGGTTCCCCCTCTGGAGCCGGAGTGAGTCAGGATAATTATGCGAATTGATGCGGAAAGCCGCCTTCACCCGGGAGCCTCCCTAAGCTGCGGCCGCCATCGTTGGCTGCTAGCCACGCCCCTCCATACCTACAACTTTTGAAGAAGTCATTATTCCACCTGACCTTGCCATCACACATAATGACGAACCATTTATCTTTTATGATAATCATAGCAAAGAGAAAAGAATCATCATGTTTGCCACAAATAACAACATAAAAAAATTAAAAGAAAGTGCTACTTGGATGATGGATGGCACTTTTTCAATATGCCCAAAACCTTTCTACCAATTGTATACAATTCATGGGCAATATCATAATACCTGTATCCCATTCATCTACTGTTTGTTACCGAACAAACAAGCAGCAACTTATACTGAAATTTTGCACAAAATAAAAGAACAAACATCAGACTACTTCCCATTAAAAATAATCATAGACTTCGAACAAGCTATGATTAATTCCATTTTGAAAACCTACCCACACACATCCATTCAAGGATGTTATTTTCATTTTAATCAATGTCTCTGGAGACATTTACAAAAATCTGCACTTAGTGTTGAGTATGCAACAAATATTACCTTTGCATACCAAATTAAACACCTCATTGCTCTGGCATATGTACCAATAACTGACGTGGCCGAACATTATAATCTATTAATTGAAAGTCCTTTCTACACACAAAATGAGCAAAGACTTGCCCCACTTTTGGATTACTTTGAGGACAACTGGGTAGGAAGACTACATAGGTCAGGCCGCAGACGCCAACCTAAATTTTTAATTCCCTGGTGGAATGTATATCTACCAACACTGAACCAAGAGGCCAAAACAAACAACGCTGTTGAAGGTTGGCACAATGCCTTCCTCTCTTCTACTGGACGTACAACTCCCACATTACACAAACTGCTCACAGCTATCCAAAAAGAGCAAAGTTTTCAGGAATTACGAATGGAGCAATCTGTCATACAACTAAAACCAAAACTCTCAAGACAAACTGCTCAAATGTATCAATATCTACAACAGCAGGTACAACTTTATCCTACAACAAGAGGTCTAGAATACCTAAAAATGATAGCCAAAACAGTAAAAACTAAGTACACTAACTAAATAAAAGGGTCAACATCCGCAAATATCCTTAAATATGCTACCACACATATTAAAATATAACAAATCTTTAATTATTTTGTCTAATATATTTTTAATCACAATTATTAATAGACAAAATAATTATGTCAATATATAAAATATATTTCATTTAAACACTTTTCCCACCCAAAATAAATAATATAAATTAATCACTTACCTTGAAAAACAACATCATAACAAGTAATCCTTTACAATCAATATAGTGTGAAAATCTCAAAGACCTATTTAAACAATGCATTAAATATGTTTAAAAAAACTGTGCTAAATGTATCCATCATCCAAATAAAACGACTCTTCAAAATCCATAAAAAATCACGACAATATTCTTTAAAATGTGAGAAACGTTGCAGGGAACTCGAAAAATAAAGGGAGTATGGTATACATCTCAGTTCAAACAACTGAAACACACTTCCTTTAATAAAAAAATTCACTACTCGGAAACGGAAATAGCTGTTTCAAAATACGGAGAAAAAAACATTAAACAATCCCACCCACATAACACTAAGCAATATAGCATATAATATAAACATGACATACTAACTTTTTTATAAAATAACCAAATCCGAAAACAAACTCACTAACTCCAACTACTTCAAATGACACAAAGCCTCGATGACCGAAATACGTATTAAGTGAACTCCATACTATCTAAATACTCATACATTAATCACCAACCCCTAAATAACAAACGACTACCTTCAATTTTTAGTTAAAATAGTTTAAATATATCAAAATAGACTCTTACCTGCTCAGACGTGAACCTGCTTCCAACTGTGACCTTCCCTCTTCCGAAATGACACAAAAAGACTAGGAGCGGTTACAAAATAAAAGACCCAAATTATACCTAACTGTGAAAATTAGTGGTATAAATGCCCAACATTTTTTTTGTATTGTTCAAAATTATGTATACATTTCTATACATTGTTTACTACATGTTGAAATATATATGTTTTTTTACAAAATATTATTGTATTGTTTTCATACTTTTAATATTTATTACATTAAATATTAAATCATTTTAATATTTAATGTAATATTTATTGAAAAAAATCATTGAAAAATGTACAATATACTATCTGTTCTTGCTGTATAACTGTTTTACAATATGACTAACATATGAAAATTATTATTATTAAAACTTATTTATTAATAATAATAATTATACATATTAATATTGTATACTTTATAAATACCCTGAAAATGATGTTAATGGTATGATCAATATTATTGAGATTTTAATATATCTTAAAATATGTTCATTATTTTATATCATCATTTGTAGTGCACTATATTATATGTAAATATGTGAAACATTTATTTCATAACAAATGTTTAATATTTTATTAACATATCATAATTTTTATATGTATGTATAGTATGATACATTGCATAATGTTAAAGTAATTTTTTTCTCTGTACATAAAATGTACTTTTCCAAACAACTACTCAAAAATGTCATTTTTCAAACTACATTGTCCTTATATTTTGTATTAATTACACTATACATTGCTTTATAATAAATATATATTGTCCTTATTTTGAGATGTAAAAAAAATAAAGTTTTTTTGAAAAATAAACTGTGTAATTTCTATCTTATAGCTATTGCAAAATCATTTCTATTCTCATTTCAAAATGTTTATTAATATAATGTTCTGTCTATTTCAATATACCACATGTAATTCGAGTACATACTAAACACTGAACCTATGTAACTTACTATTCCTACACTCATCTACATTTAATTTGAGTAGGTGATGGACACTGAACATATTTATTTTACTATTCCAACTCCAATCACCATTTAATTAGGGTAAGTGCTGGACAATGAACCTATTTAATTTACTATTCCAACTCCAATCACCATTTAATTAGGGTAAGTGCTGGACACTGAACCTATTTAATTTACTATTCCAACTCCAATCACCATTTAATTAGGGTAAGTGCTGGACACTGAACCTATTTAATTTACTATTCCAACACCAATCACCATTGATTTAGAGTAAATGCTGGACACTAAACCTAAAGAATTTACTATTCCAACTCCAATCACCATTTAATTAGGGTAAGTGCTGGACACTGAACCTATTTAATTTACTATTCCAACTCCAATCACCATTTAATTAGGGTAAGTGCTGGACACTGAACCTATTTAATTTACTATTCCAACTCCAATCACCATTTAATTAGAGTAAGTGCTGGACACTGAACCTATTTAATTTACTATTCCAACACCAATCACCATTTAATTAGGGTAAGTGCTGGACACTGAACCTATTTAATTAGTATTCCAACTCCAATCACCATTTAATTAGGGTAAATACTGGACACTGAACATATTTAATTTACTATTCCAACTCCAATCCCCATTTTATTAGGGTAAGTGCTGGACACTAAACCTAAAGAATTTACTATTTCAACTCCAATCACCATTTAATTAGGGTAAGTGCTGGACACTGAACCTATTTAATTTACTATTCCAACTCCAATCACCATTTAATTAGGGTAAGTGCTGGACACAGAACCTATTTAATTTACTATTCCAACTCCAATCACCATTTAATTAGGGTACGTGCTGGACACTGAACCTATTTAATTTACTATTTCAACTCCAATCACCATTTAATTAGGGTAAGTGCTGGACACTGAACCTATTTAATTTACTATTCCAACTCCAATCACCATTTAATTAGGGTAAGTGCTGGACAATGAACCTATTTAATTTACTATTCCAACTCCAATCACCATTTAATTAGGGTAAGTGCTGGACACTGAACCTATTTAATTTACTATTCCAACTCCAATCACCATTTAATTAGGGTACGTGCTGGACACTGAACCTATTTAATTTACTATTCCAACTCCAATCTCCATTTATTTAGAGTAAGTGCTGGACACTAAACCTAAAGAATTTACTATTCCAACTCCAATCACCATTTAATTAGGGTAAGTGCTGGACACTGAACCTATTTAATTTACTATTCCAACTCCAATCACCATTTAATTAGGGTAAGTGCTGGACACTGAACCTATTTAATTTACTATTCCAACTCCAATCACCATTTAATTAGGGTAAGTGCTGGACACTGAACCTATTTAATTTACTATTCCAACTCCAATCACCATTTAATTAGGGTAAGTGCTGGACACTGAACCTATTGAATTTACTATTTCAACTCCAATCACCATTTCAACTCCAATCAGGTAAGTGCTGGACACTGAACCTATTTATTTTACTATTCCAACTCCAATCACCATTTAATTAGGGTTAGTGCTGGACACTGAACCTATTTAATTTACTATTCCAACTCCAATCACCATTTAATTAGGGTAAGTGCTGGACACTGAACCTATTTAATTTACTATTCCAACTCCAATCACCATTTAATTAGGGTAAGTGCTGGACACAGAACCTATTTAATTTACTATTCCAACTCCAATCACCATTTGATTAGGGTACGTGCTGGACACTGAACCTATTTAATTTACTATTCCAACTCCAATCACCATTTAATTAGAGTAAGTGCTGGACACTAAACCTAAAGAATTTACTATTTCAACTCCAATCACCATTTAATTAGGGTAAGTGCTGGACACTGAACCTATTTAATTTACTATTCCAACTCCAACCACCATTTAATTAGGGTAAATGCTGGACACTGAACCTATTTAATTTACTATTCCAACTCCAATCACCATTTAATTAGGGTAACTGCTGGACACAGAACCTATTTAATTTACTATTCCAACTCCAATTACCATTTAATTAGGGTAAGTGCTGGACACTGAACCTATTTAATTTACTATTCCAACTCCAATCACCATTTAATTAGAGTAAGTGCTGGACACTAAACCTAAAGAATTTACTATTCCTACTCCAATCACCATTTAATTAGGGTAAGTGCTGGACACTGAACCTATTTAATTTACTATTCCAACTCCAATCACCATTTAATTAGGGTAAGTGCTGGACACTGAACCTATTTAATTTACTATTCCAACTCCAATCACCATTTAATTAGGGTAAGTGCTGGACACAGAACCTATTTAATTTACTATTCCAACTCCAATCACCATTTATTTAGAGTAAGTGCTAGACACTAAACCTAAAGAATTTACTATTCCAACTCCAATCACCATTTCATTAGAGTAAGTGCTGGACACTGAACCTAAATAATTTACTATTCCAACTCCAATCACCATTTAAATAGGGTAAGTGCTGGACACAGAACCTATTTAATTTACTATTCCAACTCCAATTACCATTTAATTAGGGTACGTGCTGGACACTGAACCTATTTAATTTACTATTCCATCTCCAATCACCATTTAATTAGGGTAAGTGCTGGACACTGAACCTATTTAATAAGTATTCCAACTCCAATCACCCTTTAATTAGGGTAAGTGCTGGACACTGAACCTATTTAATTTACTATTCCAACTCCAATCACCATTTAATTAGGGTAAATACTGGACACTGAACCTATTTAATTTACTATTCCAACTCCAATCCCCATTTTATTAGGGTAAGTGCTGGACACTGAACCTATTTAATTTACTATTCCAACTCCAATCACCATTTAATTAGGGTAAGTGCTGGACACTGAACCTATTTAATTTACTATTCCAACTCCAATTACCATTTAATTAGGGTAAGTGCTGGACACTGAACCTATTTAATTTACTATTCCAACACCAATCACCATTTAATTAGGGTAAGTGCTGGACACTGAACCTATTTAATTAGTATTCCAACTCCAATCACCATTTAATTAGGGCAAATACTGGACACTGAACATATTTAATTTACTATTCCAACTCCAATCCCCATTTTATTAGGGTAAGTGCTGGACACTAAACCTAAAGAATTTACTATTTCAACTCCAATCACCATTTAATTAGGGTAAGTGCTGGACACTGAACCTATTTAATTTACTATTCCAACTCCAATCACCATTTAATTAGGGTAAGTGCTGGACACAGAACCTATTTAATTTACTATTCCAACTCCAGTCACCATTAAATTAGGGTACGTGCTGGACACTGAACCTATTTAATTTACTATTTCAACTCCAATCACCATTTAATTAGGGTAAGTGCTGGACACTGAACCTATTTAATTTACTATTCCAACTCCAATCACCATTTAATTAGGGTAAGTGCTGGACAATGAACCTATTTAATTTACTATTCCAACTCCAATCACCATTTAATTAGGGTAAGTGCTGGACACTGAACCTATTTAATTTATTATTCCAACTCCAATCACCATTTAATTAGGGTACGTGCTGGACACTGAACCTATTTAATTTACTATTCCAACTCCAATCTCCATTTATTTAGAGTAAGTGCTGGACACTAAACCTAAAGAATTTACTATTCCAACTCCAATCACCATTTAATTAGGGTAAGTGCTGGACACTGAACCTATTTAATTTACTATTCCAACTCCAATCACCATTTAATTAGGGTAAGTGCTGGACACTGAACCTATTTAATTTACTATTCCAACTCCAATCACCATTTAATTAGGGTAAGTGCTGGACACTGAACCTATTTAATTTACTATTCCAACTCCAATCACCATTTAATTAGGGTAAGTGCTGGACACTGAACCTATTGAATTTACTATTTCAACTCCAATCACCATTTAATTAGGGTAAGTGCTGGACACTGAACCTATTTAATTTACTATTCCAACTCCAATCACCATTTAATTAGGGTTAGTGCTGGACACTGAACCTATTTAATTTACTATTCCAACTCCAATCACCATTTAATTAGGGTAAGTGCTGGACACTGAACCTATTTAATTTACTATTCCAACTCCAATCACCATTTAATTAGGGTAAGTGCTGGACACAGAACCTATTTAATTTACTATTCCAACTCCAATCACCATTTAATTAGGGTACGTGCTGGACACTGAACCTATTTAATTTACTATTCCAACTCCAATCACCATTTAATTAGAGTAAGTGCTGGACACTAAACCTAAAGAATTTACTATTTCAACTCCAATCACCATTTAATTAGGGTAAGTGCTGGACACTGAACCTATTTAATTTACTATTCCTACTCCAATCACCATTTAATTAGGGTAAGTGCTGGACACTGAACCTATTTAATTTACTATTCCAACTCCAATCACCATTTAATTAGGGTAAGTGCTGGACACTGAACCTATTTAATTTACTATTCCAACTCCAATCACCATTTAATTAGGGTAAGTGCTGGACACAGAACCTATTTAATTTACTATTCCAACTCCAATCACCATTTATTAAGAGTAAGTGCTGGACACTAAACCTAAAGAATTTACTATTCCAACTCCAATCACCATTTCATTAGAGTAAGTGCTGGACACTGAACCTAAATAATTTACTATTCCAACTCCAATCACCATTTAATTAGGGTAAGTGCTGGACACAGAACCTATTTAATTTACTATTCCAACTCCAATTACCATTTAATTAGGGTACGTGCTGGACACTGAACCTATTTAATTTACTATTCCAACTCCAATAACTATTTAATTAGGGTAAGTGCTGGACACTGAACCTATTTAATTTACTATTCCAACTCCAATCACCATTTAATTAGAGTAAGTGCTGGACACTAAACCTAAAGAATGTACTATTCCAACTCCAATCACCATTTAATTAGGGTAAGTGCTGGACACTGAACCTATTTAATTTACTATTCCATCTCCAATCACCATTTAATTAGGGTAAGTGCTGGACACTGAACCTATTTAATAAGTATTCCAACTCCAATCACCCTTTAATTAGGGTAAGTGCTGGACACTGAACCTATTTAATTTACTATTCCAACTCCAATCACCATTTAATTAGGGTAAATACTGGACACTGAACCTATTTAATTTACTATTCCAACTCCAATCCCCATTTTATTAGGGTAAGTGCTGGACACTGAACCTATTTAATGTAGTACTACAAATCCAATCAACACTTAATTCAGGTAAGTGCTATAGACTTTTCCTATTTATTGTACTTGTAATATTTCGTAAGTACTAACATACTATTTCAAACAATATCCATACTTATCCACTATATACCCAATAAAACAATATAAAACAGGAAACATATTTTTTTTAATAATTTAAATTTTACGAAATTTGGAATTTTACATTCACATTCGAAATTTTAAAAAAATAATATAAATAATTTGTAATTTTATTTTAAAATACCATATTTTGTTCAAAAAAATACCCACTATATACACAATAACACACTAGCAAACACTATGTTGTATTTTATTTAATTTTAGGATTTTTTTTAAATTTTCAATAGCTTTCGAATTTTAATTTTAAATTTACAAAAAATGTAGAAATTTTTACTAGTGTTTTCAACACTTTTTCTAAAACACTACCCACCCTTTACCCCTATAAACACTATAACCCGCTACTAAACATTATTATACTATATTTTTTAACATTATAAATCCAACAACATCCACTATATACCCAATAATACACTAGCAAACATTAAACATAAATCATTATTTTTATATACAATTTCGCAATAATTTGGAATTTTTTTAAATTTTCGAAATTTTGTAAATTATTTTAAAATACGAAATTTATAATTACATTTTTACACTATACATTTTTAATACACTACCCACCCTTAACCCCTATATACACTATAACCCGCAACTAAACATTAACAAAAACTTTTAATACACATTATTAATACACAAATATTTACAACTTCTTCTCTATATTGTAATATTTTATGTTTTATAATTATTAATAAGAATATATTTAGAAATTGTATACATTTTAATACACTACCCACCCTTATCCCCTATAAACTCTACATCCCGCTCCTAAACATTTTACATAATTTATTTTACTAATAATTAATACTGAAATTATATATACACAACATTTTACTATATACCCAATAATACACTAGCAAACATTAAACATAAATCATTATTTTTCTATAAAATTTCGCAAAAATCTGAATTTTTTTTTTACATTTCGAAATTTTGAAAATTTATTTAAAATACGAAATTTATAATTACATTTTTACACTATAAATTTTTAATACACTACCCACCCTTAACCCCTATAAACACTATACCCCCCTACTAAACATTAACAAAAACTTTAAATACACATTAATGCACGAATATTTACAACTTCTTCTCTATATTTTAATATTATATATTTTATAATTATTAATAAGAATACATTTTTAAATTATATACATTTTAATACACTACCCACCCTTATCCCCTATAAACTCTACATCCCGCTCCTAAACATTTTACATAATTTATTTTACTAATAATTAATACTTAAATTATATATACACAACATTTTACTATATACCCAATAATACACTAGCAAACATTAAACATAAATCAATATTTTTCTATACAATTTCGCAGTAATTGAAATTTATTTTACATTTCGAAATTTTGAAAATTTATTTAAAATACGAAATTTATAATTACATTTTTACACTATAAATTTTTAATACACTACCCACCCTTAACCCCTATAAACACTATAACCCGCTACTAAACATTAACAAAAACTTTTAATACACATTACTAATACACGAATATTTACAACTTCTTCTCTATATTTTAATATTATATATTTTATAATTATTAATAAGAATACATTTTTAAATTATATACATTTTAATACACTACCCACCCTTATCCCCTATAAACTCTACATCCTGCTCCTAAACATTTTACATAATTTATTTCACTAATAATTAATACTGAAATTATATATACACAACATTTTACTATATACCCAATAATACACTAGCAAACATTAAACATAAATCATTATTTTTCTATACAATTTCGCTAAAATCGGAATTTCTTTTTAAATTTCGAAATTTTGAAAATTTATTTAAAATACGAAATTTATAATTAAATTTTTACACTATAAATTTTTAATACACTACCCACCTTTAACCCCTAGAAACACTATAACCCGCTACTAAACAATAACAAAAACTTTTAATACACATTATTAACACACGAATATTCACAACTTCTTCTATATATTTTAATATTATATATTTTATAATTATTAATAAGAATACATTTTTAAATTATATACATTTTAATACACTACCCACCCTTATCCCCTATAAACTCTACATCACGCTCCTAAACATTTTACATAATTTATTTCACTAATAATTAATACTGAAATTATATATACACAACATTTTACTATATCATTACTTAAAATACTTAAAAAAATTACTTTAAAATGTCGATATTTTTAACAATCGATATTTTTAGCTTCGATATTTCCTATTTCGAAATTAATGTCATCGATATTATTTACACACACATAAATCGATATATTTAACGTCGATATTTTGGTTGTCGATATTACTTACCTTCGATTTTTCAGACTCGATATTTTGGCTAATCGATATTATCAACTCGATATTTTGACTGTGTACCAGGTGGAGTATGTCATGAAAACCGGCGAATGATCGGAATTACCTCTGGGGCCTACCACTGCCTTCGTCAAATGGGGCAGACTATCAGCGGAGAGGAAGAAGCAATCTATGCGTGAAAAACTATTGAGTACCCCCGAGTAGAAGGTGTAGCAGCGCTCCCTAGGGTGTTTAAACCTCCACCCATCCGCGAGGCCTAGGGGTTCTGTAAAACCAGCCAATCTCGACCTTCCCGCTTCCTCCTGTCTACGGGGATGGCGATCTAGCCCCTCATCCAAAACCGCATTGAGATCTCCCCCTATTATAGCTCCCCTTCCGGCAGTGACAACAGAAAAGTACTAAGGGTGGGGAATGCAACAGCATGAAGGGCCGGTGGAATGTATACTGTCACCACATTAAATTTCCCCCTTCCCACAAACAGGAAACAGCCGCAAGGCGACCCTGCACATCTGTCCATACCTGCTGCACAATCAAAGGGAAGCGCTTGCGCAGCAATATGCCGACTCCTCTGGACCCAGTGGAGAATTCAGAATGTACCACTATCGTATACCCCCAGCGATCCAGGGCCTTACAAGTCAACCCTACCAAGTGTGTCTCCTGGAGCAATACAAGCTCTGGGGCAGCACAGAGGATATATTGCAGTACTAATCCTCGCTTAATCTTGTCCCCCAATCCGCGCACGTTCCAAGTAAGGAGGGTCATGGGAGGCACCTGGGTCTGGGCCAGGACAGTAACTTCAATCTCCGTGTCACCCATTTTCTCGTCTGCCATCATAATCAACATCGCCTTGAAATCCCATCATTGTCACACGTACCCTACCACAAGCAAAGCTAAAATGCAACCTAAAACTAAAACAGATAAAGAAACATAACAATCCCCACCCCTCTTCCGTCAATGAAAATGCAAGCTGTTCAGTGTTTCTGCAATCAGCATCGTCAACCTCCCCACCATCCCCCTTCCGACTCCCCCCGCCCCCCTCCCTGCTCCCCTGCCTGTGGACCTCAAACTGCCCACCCCCCACGAGGCAGAGTGCCTGTACTACCTCAAACCATGCTAAATACGCTGAGGAGAAGCGGACCTCTCTAACCCGTGGCTTAAGGCTGTAAACACAAAATCTCAGTGCTTATCTTCCAAGGACACAACCTTCAGAATAACATCATAACATGTCTATACAGAACGCAGATTAGGCCTGTTACACAGTCTCTACATCAAACAAAAACTCACCCCACTGATCCCCCCCTGGGCAGGCCATTGCCCACCCCCCCTGGACACATCCCCACCCATTACTTGTTAATTTCACCACTTGTTAGACCACAGGGTGGACAATGCCACCACTCATTCCTGTTCATTTAGTCTGCTGGCCTCCATCTCAGCCTCCACCACTGGAACAGTAGAGTCTCCACCCTCCTGTCGCTTAGACCTGTTGCGTCGGGCTCCTCTCGCGTCACTAACCTTTGTCCACCCCCCCAGCCAGTCCCAGGCAACATCCGGAGAGTCAAAAAAACACGGTTTACCCTCCCATTCCACTCTCAATTTGGCCGGGAAAAGCATGGCGTACTTGATCTCCCTGTTGCGAAGTTCCTGTTTAACTGCCTGAAAGCTGCATCTCTGCGCCTGGACCCGCGCCGTGAAATCAGGAAAGAAGGAGACCTCATAGTTGTCTATCCGCAACGGCGGGCCAGTTCTGGAGGCCTGTAGGATTATGTCCCTGTCCCTGAAATTAAAAACTCTCGCAATTATGGATCTCGGAGGGGCCCCAGGCTTGGGTCGCCCGTCTGGCACTCTATGAGCTTGCTCGACGGAGAAAAAGGCAGAGAGGGCCTTAGGCTTCAGATGTTTCATGACCAGCTCCTCTACGAAAAGGTCCGCAGTAGGCCCTTCTGTTTTTTCTGGAACCCCAAGGATTCGTACATTGTTCCGGCGGGCCCTCCCTTCGTAGTCATCCAGCTGCTGCGCCATGCGAGTTTGTTTCTTTTCCAGGTCCAGCACTTGCCGTTGTTTCTCCGAGGTATCCTCTTGTAGCGCTGCCGTCACAACTTTAAGCTCCTTCACTTTTTCGTTCGTTTGCTTAAAATCTGCACGAAGGAGGGAGACTTCATTAGTGACAGAGTCCATGGATGTGCAAATGTCCCCAATGGCCGCCAGAACATCATGGAGTGTCGGTTCCTTTGTCGGGGGTGGTGGCGTCCCTGCTCCTATCTTATCCGCTCTAGGCGAGTCTCCCTTGTCCGTCCCTTTGGTCCAGGCGAACTTGGACAACTACGCCTGCGGGTTGCCCCTCGAACCTCTGCCCCCCCATCGCCATCTTCTTCGTCGGTATATAGTGCAAATTAGGTGGCGCGCAATAGTAGCAGGTCCAATCTATCAGCAGTGTCCACCGGTCCCACACAGTCCCAGGTAGGTGGAGTAAACCCCCAAGCAGTCCGGCGATGGAAAGGATGCGTATCTGGCAGAACCCCACCTCCAGGCCTCACCCCCCAGCAACGATCGTCTGTTGGGGACACTCTAGGATCACACGGGAATCCATCGGGAATGGGCGTCGCCGGCTAGTCCCTTAAGGCCAGGCCAGGCCTTGAAACCATCATGGCCCCCGAAAGTGTCAACAGCAATCAAGGGGTCAACCACGAAATTTCCACTACAGTGCCGGGGGGGAGAATCAGAGGCACCAACTGCCCCCCCCCCGAACACAACGACGCAGCCCAGTGGGTCCGGGAGCCGCACCACACCTCTTGCAGATCAGCACCGGGTCATCCAGCTGATTCCCACTCCAGTGAGTGCAAAAGTAGGGTAAGTGTTCAATAGCAGAGGAATAAAATTTACTATTCCAACTCCAGTGAGTGCAACAGTAGGGAAAACGTTGGATAGAGGAGGGGTAAACATTACTATTCCCACTCCAGTGGGTGCAACAGTAGGGAAAATGTTGTATAGTGGAGGGGTAAAAATTACTATTCCCACTCCAGTGAGTGTACCAGTAGGGAAAGTATTGGATAGCAGAGCGGTAAAAAATAGTATGCCCACTCCAGTGAGTGCAACATTAGGGAAAGTGTTTCTATAGAGGAGGGGTCAAAATTACTATGTCCACTCCAGTGAATGCAACAGTAGGGAAAGTGTTAGATAGCGGAGGGGTAAGAATTACTATTCTCACTCCACGGAGTGCAACAGTAGGGAAAGTATTGGATAGCACAGGGGTAAACATTACTATCCCCACTCTAGTGAGAGCAACAGTAGGGAAAGTGCTGAATAGCGGAGGGATAGACATTACTATACCCAACCCACTGAGTGAACAGTAGGGAAAGTGTTGGACAGTGGAGGGGTAAAAATTACTATTCCCACTCCAGTGAGTCCAACAGTAGGGAAAGTGCTGGATAGCAGAGATGTAAAAATTACTATTCCCATTCCAGTGAGTGCAAGAGTAGGGAAAGTGTGGTATAGCAGAGGGGTAAAAATTACTATTCCCATTTCAGTGAGTGCAACAGTAGGGAACGTGCAAAAATTACTATTCCCACTCCAGTAAGTACAACATTAGTGAAAGTGTTGGATAGGAGAGAAACACAAATTACAATAGAAAAAAGTTTAAAAATCCTAAAAATGAATAAACAATATTGGAAAAATATATCATTACATATATTAAACATAAAAAACACATATCATATAAATTACATACAACAAAAGTTACAAATATTATATAAAAGTATTTAATAAATACATTTCTAAACAATAATTATTTAAAAGGAGCAAATATTAACAAACAAAAAGAAAATTTAAAACATAAATGTATTCATTTTATTTCCTACCCTATAACACCAAACAAATAAAAAAAACACTTCAAAAGTTTTATTCACATTTATTTCCATAATTAATATAATTAATAACCAATTAAAAAATATTTTTAATAAACATACATTAAATACACATGCTTTAACACTATAATATCCACGTTACACAGCTAAAATTAATTGTTCAATTACCATAATTAATTTCTAATTAATTAATTTAAATTAACTAACAACTAATTATTAATTCATCAATTAACAACAAATTACTTCCCACCCTTCCCACCATTTACACCTATAAACACTACAACACACACCTAAAACTAATTACACAACCACCATAATTAATTACTAATTAAATATTTAAAATTAATTAACAACTAATTATTAATTCATCAATCAAAAATAAATTACTTCTCACCCTTCCCAGCATTTACACCAATAAACACAACACACACCTAAAACTAATTACACAATTACCATAATTAATTGCCAATTAATTAATACATATTAATTAACAACAAATTATTAATTAACTCCTAATAAATTACTTCACACATTTAACACTTTGATATGTTAAACATCGATATTACTTACCTAAAATCGATATTCTTGGCCACGATAATTTTTCTGATAATATTTCTGACCCATGATAATTTTACCTCAATGTTTGTGCAAGTCGATATTTTTGCATCGCTATTCTGTCTCTGCACCAGTAAAAATCTCACATATAATGATAAGTATGTTATGCCACATTTTAATTGTTACAGATCTTGAAGCTTAAATCTCAGTAAGAAGGTTACATAGTCTGATATCTGCCTTATCCTCCCTTTGTCATAACATCCTGTTTGAGAACTCACGAGGATTCAAGATTTGCTGCCACTGCTGCTGGGGCTTTTTGAGGGCTTCTACGGGCGCCGGACTCGCTCTACGGGTGTGCCGCTGACTGTTCTACCACCGCTGCGGGACTGCGAGGCATTGAACACACCTGCAGCCTCTTCCCGCAGCGGCCACGCCCCCTCGCCTGCCGCGAGCATAACCGTTCGCAGCACCCGCTTCGCGGGTGCCTCTCACTGTTTGAGAACTCACGAGGATTCAAGATTTGCTGCCACTGCTGCTGGGGCTTTTTGAGGACTTCTACAGGCGCCGGACCCGCTCTACGGGTGTGCCGCTGACTGTTCTACCAAGCCCTGCGTCCAAGGGGGGAAGGGGGGGGCGTGTATTCCAGCAATCGTCAGCTCTCCTGCAAAATCCCCTAGGAGCAGCAAGCCCTCTGCCATGTTATGTCCAACACGTGGGGGGGGGGGGGGCGGGGACAGTCTCCACCACGCTGCTGGGCCAGTACTCAATCCAAGCCGCTCCCCTCCAAAAAGGGCGCCCCCTGTATAAGCGTGCTGCCTCTTACCAGCATCCAGTTGCACCAGGCCTCAAAGCCAGGGCCTCAAGTGGCGTCGCACTCCAGTCGGTGCTCGCGAATTTGTCCAGCGCCGTAGAAAGGCCCCCCAGGAGGATCCCGCCGCCTCAGCTCCTCGATGTAGTGCCCCCGCACCCAGAGGAGAAATCCAGCATGTCGGGAAATCAGAGGCGGAAGGGGGCGGGGGTTAGGAGAGAGGGCACACACCAGCCTGGCCGGTCCCCTCCCCGGCGCCGACCAGAACCTGGCCACAAAGCTAGGGCCTCAATTGCGGCCGCATCCCGGGCCGACTGAGTCCCCGCGCCGCACCTCCGGATCCACGGAGGAGGGCTGCGCCATTTATTTAAGGTGCCGTAAATGTCGCGCTCCCCCGTCTGGGGAGCTAGATCTGCTCAGACCTGCCACCTGGGACCATGGGACGTCCCTCCTGAAGCCGGGCGCGTCGCAGCTCGTCTCTCATTCCCACATTGCCATTTTGCACATTGCGATCCCGGGCCGGGCACACACACTCCTGGCGCGTTTCAAGAGTCCTGGCCCCACGATCCTTACATCGGAGCCCTCTACATGTTCCTGGGCTCCCGCTCCGTCATTCTTTTTCGGAGCGGCCCCGATATATCGGCTGTGTCCCAGTCGGCAGCCACGGGTCGACGAGAGCTCGCTCAGGCTGCGGCCATCATGCTCGACCGCTAGCCACGCCCCTCAATTATCCCAATATTCAAAAAGGGTGCTCTTCATGACCCGGAATGCTACAGGCCGATTTCTCTGCTTGACTCAATGGTAAAAGTGGTAGGTCGTATTGTCCTGAAGCGTTTGCAAGACTGGGGGGAAGACAATCAGGTACTGGCTGACTTACATTGTGGCTTTTGAGAAGGGCTAGGCACTACAGAACAAAGCCTAAACCTGTCTATTCTGATTGGCAAATATACAAGAGCAAAAAAGGGCTGTCTGCACCTGGTCTTCGTGGACCTCCCTGCGGCTTTCGATTCCATAAGGCATGGGAGACTGTGGGAGGTACTCATAGCTGTGGAGTTGGACCCAAACATTACAACTTTCCAGAAGCGTCTGTACAATGGAGCCTCTGCCAGTGTTCAGTTCGGCCTAGACGGGGAGTGCACTGATTCATTCACCATAAGGAGAGGGGTCAGCAGGGTTGCGTCCTGTGTCCCTTCCATTTTAACCTGTATATAAATGGCCTCAGCAAAGCACTGATTAGGCAGGGACAAGATTTCCCACAGACTGGAAGGCGATCTATTCCAACCCTTCTTTACGCAGATGATGCGGTTTTGAAGGCGCTGACACAAAATGGCTTGCAGAGGATCCTTGACAGTTTCAATGACTTCATGAAAGACCTAGGCCTTAGCATTAATGTCTCTAAAACTATCGGCATGAGATGCGGCAAAGGGTTCTAGAGAGTAAGGAAAATGTTCCTGGATGGCAATAAGATATCCACAACCAGGAATTTTTCGTATCTCTGCATTTATTCAACCAGAATGACACCTGGTCCCAGATATTAATTACTGAAAAGCTCGCGTTCACTAGATCAACCACAGCCCTAGCATCCTTTGCTAAGAAATTGGGGAGGAAGCCGCCAAGGGAGCTTTTGCAAATATTTAAAGCAAAGTGCATCACAGCCGCTATGTAAGGGTCAGGAGTGTGGGGCTTCGTTAATACCCTCCCACTGCAGCAGGTGGAAAACTCTTTCTTGCAGCATATTTTGTCCGCTCCTCCTAGTACATCCTCCTTTGTTTGCCATGAGAAGCTGGGTCTCTCTTTCATTTCTCCGATCTCATCAAACTGGAACCAGTACTCGTATGGCATAGGATTTAGACCAAGGAGCAGATATAGTTAAATAGCGATATCCTGCAAGATAGTTTGAGTTTGGATGGGGCCATAAAGATCCCCTGGATTAGGTTTATATGTAGCTTCACGATGGACCTTGGTCACCCGGAATATTTTACGAATCCCGCTACTATGTTATCTGTGTCGAGAAAGGCCCTGAGATAGAGGGTCTTCAACTATTGGGCTCATTGAGAATGGCAGGGGAAATGGCAAAACCTAGCGTTATGCACCACCAGTTAACACTTTCCTGTATGCGAACGGAGCCTTACTTACTATGTGTACCAGGAACATTCGATAGGATGCTTCTGACAAGATTTAGATTAGGTAACGTTCATAGATTGCTGACAACACCAATCATGAACGACTGGTCCCGAAACTTGGCACTTTGCCTTTGTGACAATCATTCTGAGCAGTCTACGATTCACCTAATTTTCTTTTGTAAATTTTATGTAGAGTTGAGGGAAGTGTGGATACTTCCACTTCTAAGACATCAAGGTGTAAGGCAATGCCGCCCAGCTTTAATCTGGTTGCAGTTACTGGAAGATGAACACATTGCGTGGAGAGTAGCCACATTTCTAAAGAAGTAGAAACGTATGTTTTTGGCGCTCTGTAATCTCTGGGCACTTCGTCCTCTGTGAATGCTGGTTTTAAATGTTGTATCTATATGGTTTTATGTTACCTCAAATATATTGTTGTGTACTTTTAGTCTTTACTCAGTGTAATTCACAATGAAATTTATATGTATTTTTGTATGTGCGTTTATGATTGGTACAATAACAATCGAATAAAGCTTTCCTTGACTTGACTTGACTTGATAGTGACCACAATGCCTTGAATTTGAGATGGTACCGCCATGCCCCAGGGATGCACATAAAGGTCAACCTTCCGGCCCTAGGTTAATTTTAACTAGTTGCAGGAGAAGAGTTAAAGGGGGCATTTTGAAAATCTCAGGAAAAGCTAGCCCCCCTCTATCAAGCTGATATCCCTTATCTTGGGCCGCAAATCAACTTAGTTGCACTGTTAATTCCCCCACTGCCTTACTTAAAATTGCGAACAACCACCAAGGTCTAGTATCTGATTTGGCAAATATTTTTTCCCCAACACAGGATCTAGGGAAAAGGAGTCTTCAGGTCACCCTTGGTATGATAGCGATTGCCGTAAGGCTAAGCAAGCATTAGTCCTAGCTATTAAATCCAAAGACAGCCTTCTAATAAAAGACAAGGAGATAGTCCACAAAAATATAATCAACTTGGCAAAGAAACAATGGGAGGGATATAAATGGGAGAGCCTGAAAAGTACCTTATGTACTAGGGACATGAGGACTTTTGGGAATTTTGTAAATATTGGCTGTACAGAGGGTAAATTGGCAATAGAACCAAACTTGGGGGCAGAGGTTTGGAAGGCCCATTTTGAGTCTTTATATGCAAAGGTAGAGGGCGATGCAGGGCAGGCCACAAATGAGGACCCCTACCTGCAGTCACCCCTTTATGATGTTCCAGTATTTTCTCTAGAAGAGATAATGGATGCCCTAAGCAGGGTAATCCCCTCTAAGGCACCAGGCCTAGACAAGATCCCAGGCGACCTCTTCCGTAATGAGCCTAATATTTGGGCCCCGTACTTATGGACGCTGTTTAATGCTATCATGCCAGGAAATTCGATTCCTACAACCTGGTTGGTAGCGGAAATTATCCCAATTTATAAAAAGGGCTCACCACTCCTTCCCGCTAACTATTGCCTAATCAGCATTATAGAAATCACCCAGAGATATATGCACGAGTGCTGTTGGGACATTTAGAAAGATGGATGGAGGAGTTTACTATACTTAGCCCCTATCAGGCTAGTTTTAAAGGCAGAATGTCCACAACAGATCAGATTCTCAGGCTGCAACTACTGTATTGGATGACAGTTTATTTTAAGGTTGGCAGCCTCTATTTGATCTTTGTGGACTTAAAATCAGCATTTGATTTGGTCCCCACGGACAAATTGTGGATCATTCTACTAGATGTGGGGGCCCCTCTGTATCTTTGCCATCTGATGAAACAGCTCCATGAATGTAATTTTGCCCAAATCAGGCATGGGAAATACTGGAAGCTCACTGACCCCATATCTGCAGATAGAGGGGTACGACAAGTGTGTGTGCTGGCCCGACCCTTTTCTGCTTATTTATTTATGGCCTTGTGGAGGCCTTGATTGTAGGGAGGGACATAGATGCTCTTAGGTTGGTGAACCTCATGGTCCCTGCCTTGATGTTCGCCGACAGCACCCTCCTACTATCTAAGTCCCCTATGGGAATACAGAGGCATTTTTTATTCATTTTGTAAAAGCAGAGGTTTAGAGATAAATTCACAGAAAACCAAATACATGGCTTTTAATACAGGCAATACCACACAACTAAATCCTCAGCTAGATGGGAAACCACTAGAGAAAGTGACCTTTTTCGAATACTTGGGAATAACACTCACTGAGAAAATGGAGTGGGGTGCACAAATTAAGAAGGCCATCCTAAAGTTGGTCCAGATAACTGGAGGGTTAGAGAAGATGCTCAGAAAGTGCACTAATAAAGCGGTTGGACCATTGATGGAAATTTATAAAGTTCAAGCTAGGGGGGCGGCCATGTAGGGGGCAGAAATCTGGGGCCATCTCACCCTCTATCGAAGAATGAGAATTCCTTTGTCAGGCAACTCTTAGGTCTCCCCAGAAGTACACCACTTACGCTGCTACAAATGGATTTTGGGGTCGGCCCAATTGCAGATGAAGTTGCCCTCAGACCCCTCTTACACTGGCAACATTTAAGGAATACCCCAGAATTAGCAGTTTTTAGAGAAACGCTGAAGGAAGTGTTAAATTTACAGGAAGCTAGTAAAATCCCATGGCTGGTCTATTTCAAGATCTCATTAAAAGCAATGGGGTTGGGCGACCTATGGGCTAATGCTGAAGGAAGTTGCCTGTCAATATCCAGGAAGGCCCTGTCAAAGATCTTTAGGGAATACAGACTCAATCAGATAAAGAGGAACCCCCGCAACTGGTATATTGACTGCAACCTTCCTAGAGGTTAAAGAGCAATATAGGTTAGAACCTGCCCTTGATGTCATCCAGCCTACCCTTGCCAAAAAGTTCTTTCTACAATTTAAGCTTGGAGTGTTGCCCTTACGCGCCTTTTCAAACAACTGGAAGGGCAATCTGACCCAGGGTTGCCCAGTCTGCAATAATATATCGGAGACAGACCAACACGTATTATTCTTTTGCCCGGCTTACAAGAAGGTGATACACCGATGGTTACTACAGTTATGTAGAAACCTCAGAACAAATCACTGCGCAGAGGCCTATAGGATACAAAAATATGATACTAACATGTCAATTGTGTACTCCATATCTCGATATTTATTTTCTATGTGGTGTGCACGTCAAGCCATTTTAAAGATAGGCATTGCTCCATTTGTTCATTTTATCCCATTTCTGTGATTACTAATTTCTTCCAATCTCTTTTTTTTCTCTTTTTTTCACATTTCAATGTTCCAAATGTGTATTTTTATATATTTATTACATTTTAAAACTTTTATTCAGAATTACCGACATTGTAATGCACATAGACTTTATATTTGGGAAATTTAAATGCATGAATTGTGCAGTACTTTTTATTTGTCGAAATAAAAAATAAAAATAAAAAATTCTTGACTTGACTCACTATTCCCACTCCAGTGAGTGCAACAGTAGGGAAAGTGTTGACTAGCGGAGGGGCAAACATTACAATTCCCACTCCAAAGAGTGCAACAGTAGGGAATGTGTTGGATAGCTGAGGGGTAAAAATTACTATTCCCACTCCAGTGAGTGCAAAAGTAGGGTAAGTGTTGGATAGCGGAAGAATAAAATTTACTATTCCAACTCCAGTGAGTGCAACAGTAGGGAAAATGTTGGATAGAGGAGGGGTAAACATTACTATTCCCACTCCAGTGAGTGCAACAGTAGGGGAAATGTTGGATAGTGGAGGGGTAAAAATTACTATTCCCACTCCAGTGAGTGTACCAGTAGGGAAAGTATTGGATAGCAGAGCGGTAAAAAATAGTGTGCCCACTCCAGTGAGTGCAACATTAGGGAAAGTGTTTCTATAGCGGAGGGGTCAAAATTACTATGCCCACTCCAGTGAATGCAACCGTAGGGAAAGTGTTAGATAGCGGAGGGGTAAGAATTACTATTCTCACTCCACTGAGTGCAACAGTAGGGAAAGTATTGGATAGCACAGGGGTAAACATTACTATCCCCACTCCAGTGAGAGCAACAGTAGGGAAAGTGCTGAATAGCGGAGGGATAGACATTACTATACCCAACCCACTGAGTGAACAGTAGAGAAAGTGTTGGACAGTGGAGGGGTAAAAATTACTATTCCCAGTCCAACAGTAGGTAAAGTGCTGGATAGCAGAGATGTAAAAATTACTATTCCCATTCCAGTGAGTGCAAGAGTAGGGAAAGTGTGGGATAGCAGAGGGGTAAAAATTACTATTCCCATTTCAGTGAGTGGAACAGTAGGGAACGTGCAAAAATTACTATTCCCACTCCAGTAAGTACAACATTAGTGAAAGGGTTGGATAGGAGAGAAACACAAATTACTAATAACATTTAAACAATAGAAAAAAGTTTAAAAATCCTAAAAATGAATAAACAATATTGGAAAAATATATGATTACATATATTAAACATAAAAAACACATATCATATAAATTACATACAACAAAAGTTACAAATATTATATAAAAGTATTTAATAAATACATTTCTAAACAATAATTATTTAAAAGGAGCAAATATTAACAAACACAAAGATAATTTAAAACATAAATATATTCCTTTTATTTCCTACCCTATAACACCAAACAAATAACAAAAACACTTCAAAAGTTTATTCACATTTATTTCCATAATTAATATAATTAATAACCAATTAAAAATATTTTTAATAAACATACATTAAATACACATGCTTTAACACTATAATATCCACATTACACAGCTAAAATTAATTGCTCAATTACCATAATTAATTTCTAATTAATTAATTTAAATTAACTAACAACTAATTATTAATTCATCAATTAACAATAAATTACTTCCCACCCTTCCCACCATTTACACCTATAAACACTACAACACACACCTAAAACTAATTACACAACCATCATAATTAATTACTAATTAAATATTTAAAATTAATTAACAACTAATTATTAATTCATCAATCAAAAATAAATTACTTCTCACCCTTCCCAGCATTTACACCAATAAACACAACACACACCTAAAACTAATTACACAATTACCATAATTAATTGCCAATTAATTAATACATATTAATTAACAACAAATTATTAATTAACTCATAATAAATTACTTCACACATTTAACACTATAACTAAACTAAACAAATATGAATAAATAAAAAATATTCAGTATGTTTCATATAATTAAATTACTTCCCACCCTATTCCCGTTTTAACCCAGAACCCGCTGCGGAACTAAAAACGCAAAATTCAAATAAAAAAATATTAATAACAACTAAAAATAATCTATACATTTTATATAATTAAATTACTTCTCACCCTATGCCCCTATAAACACACAATCCGCTACGGAACTAAAAACGCAAAATTCTAATAATTTTTTTTATAACTACTAAAATTTTAACACATATGATAAAAATCCAAGCAATTCTTATACAAAAAAACATACATCACATACATATAAAATATATACTAAAATACATACCAAGAATAAAAAATCGATATTTTTAACAACTATAATTTAGCAAATTATATTAAACACTTTGATATGTTAAACATCGATATTACTTACCTAAAATCGATATTCTTGGCCACGATAATTTTTCTGCCGTCCCCGGTGCAGAAAGTTAGAAATTTAGGTGTGATTTTTGATGAGAGACTCAATTTTGTTGGACATGCTAATCAAATAGCTTCCGCAGCTTTCTTCAAACTTAAACTCCTTAGAAAAATCATCCCATTTCTTTCAGACAAAGGAGGAAAAACAGTGGTGAGCTCACTAGTATTGTCCGCCTTGGATTATTGCAATGGCCTGTTCCTGAATGCTCAAGCCCGTGTTGTGGCTAAACTACAAATGGTCCAGAATGCGGCTGCTAGGCTGCTGTCTGGCACTCCCAAATTTCAACCAATTAAACAAGCTATCAGGAGCTATCACTGGCTGACGGTGACAAACAGAATCAAGTTTAAAACTTTGTGTATTACCTTCAAAGCCATCCATCAGCTAGGGCCAAAGTTCCTGAAGGAGAAGCTTATACTCTATCGCCCCACCCGACAACTAAGGTCATTAAATGCTCTCCGCCTAACAGTACCTAGAACAAAGACAGTCACTTGGGGAGACAGATCTTTTACCATAGCTGCAGCCAGACTTTGGAATACACTTCCACTGGAAATTAGATCCTCTCCCACACTGCTACAATTTAGAAAACTGTTGAAGACGTGGCTGTTCAACCAATAAGCTCTTCACCCCTCTGCACTACTAAATGCATAGTGAGTCCCTAGGCCATAATGAGTCTCAGCGCCAAGACGCCCATGGGCAAACGCCGCGCTTTATAAATTTTAAAAATAAATAAATAAATAAATAAACAATATTTCTGACCCATGATAATTTTACCTCAATGTTTGTGCAAGTCGATATTTTTGCATCGCTATTCTGTCTCTGCACCAGTAAAAATCTCACATATAATGATAAGTATGTTATGCCACATTTTAATTGTTACAGATCTTGAAGCTTAAATCTCAGTAAGAAGGTTACATAGTCTGATATCTGCCTTATCCTCCCTTTGTCATAACATCCTGTTTGAGAACTCACGAGGATTCAAGATTTGCTGCTACTGCTGCTGGGGCTTTTTGAGGGCTTCTACGGGCGCCGGACTCGCTCTACGGGTGTGCCGCTGACTGTTCTACCACCGCTGCGGGACTGCGAGGCATTGAACACACCTGCAGCCTCTTCCCGCAGTGGCCACGCCCCCTCGCCTGCCGCGAGCATAACCGTTCGCAGCACCCGCTTCGCGGGTGCCACTCACTGTTTGAGAACTCACGAGGATTCAAGATTTGCTGCCACTGCTGCTGGGGCTTTTTGAGGACTTCTACAGGCGCCGGACCCGCTCTACGGGTGTGCCGCTGACTGTTCTACCACCACTGCGGGACTGCGAGGCATTGAACACACCTGCAGCCTCTTCCCGCAGCGGCCACACCCCCTCGCCTGCCGCAAGCATAACCGTTCGCAGCACCCGCTTCGCGGGTGCCACTCACTGTTTGAGAACTCACGAGGATTCAAGATTTGCTGCCACTGCTGCTGGGGCTTTTTGAGGACTTCTACGGGCGCCGGACCCGCTCTACGGGTGTGCCGCTGACTGTTCTACCACCACTGCGGGACTGCGAGGATTGAATACACCTGCAGCCTCTTCCCGCAGCGGCCACGCCCCCTCGCCTTGAGGGCTACAAGTGTAGTCCAGGCTCTGCGCGAAGCGGGACGCGCGCGGGACGGAGCACGGGGCGAAGCCCGGGCAAAGGGCGGGCCATTTGAGGCCATTCGAGGACGGCAGAGACCAGGACCGGGCCACCCCCCCCTTTGCACCCCGTACTTCCATTCACCATGGCTATGCGCGAGACCAGGAGCAAGAGCACATTAGCCGCAGGGACTACTGCTGGGACTAACAAAGGTACGCTGGACACCTACTTTGCTAAAGCAGGTTCTCTTCTTATTGACGAAATTACTATCTTGGAAAGGCGAATATCGCAAGAAATAGACTGGGTAAGGCGATCATCTATGGGCACTATATCGTCAGCCAGGACCCCTGAAAAGACATTGGCCGTATTGACTCTGATACTGGTGAGGATGGAGCAAGTGGTGTGTTAGACCAACCTGACGAAACTATCTCTACATCACTAAGGAATGATTTTGACACTAGTGCCCCAGTAGAGTTGAGCTTGCTACCCTTACCCCAGCCCCCCCCCTCCACCTAATAATGTTACTGTCAGTCTGGTTAATACAGACGGCTTTACTGATATAGGTAGCTGCACCACGCAGGGGGAAAGAGAAGGAGCTATCCCAAAGAGGAAAAGAGGGCCACAAAATCAAGGGGGAGGCAAGGCCAAGGTAGCTAAGCATAACAACTCTGAGAAAAGAACCAATTTGGCTCTTGGTAGGAAGACACACACACCCGTGAGGAAAAACACGTCATTAGTAGTCCCAAATCCTGTCCCTCAAACACTACCCCAGACATCCAGTTGTAACACAATTTCATGCGAAGATGAGGACATCACCCTTGCTGATATTGGGGCGCTCTTGAAGAAATTTTTAAGCCCCCTGGAAGCACGCCTTATCAAGATTGAAGCCAGATTAGCGTTAATTGAAAAAGTCACGGTCCAATCAGTGGACACTCCCAAAAGGGATAGTATTTCCGCCAAAGGTGGCGGGGGCCTAGGAACTGGAAGCTTGCACCAACGTCCCTCGTAAATGACGGGGCGAAGGCGGTGACTCCTGCTATCACGCTCCCCCAATCTCAATCCCAACAACCCACCCCGCATACAATGTCAACTTCGATGACCAATTGTCCTATATCCTCATGTCCTTTGGAAAGACTACCTGTAGCTGCCCAGGGAGATCAGGGTCCTACAAAAAAACATAGGGTAGTAAATTTACCGCCTGAAGCAAGTTCATATACAATAATTCTAGCTGGGGTCCCAGAATTAAAACCATCTTCTAGAGAACATGTCATGGCTCTTAAAAATAAGGTGATCAGCTGGCTTTCCACCAATAGGCCCCTCCCCCAGGGAATAAATAGTGAAGTCCTCATGGTGAGGAGAGTCCTTGGTTAGGCAACACACGAAAAACGAGAACAGGGGATTGTGTCCTAATCAATTTTAGGGACCCCGCGACTGTTGCACATATCTTTAGTTGGCCCTAAGCCGACTCTGGGACATCTATCCAGTCCCTACCTCTGTCGTTCTTCTACCCACCAGTAACTTTTGGGAGAGACGATGCGCGATGGAACACTAATCATGGGGGGGAGGGAAGCTGGAGCTATAGAGGGAGAAGACCTACATTCCAGCCTGCTGTCCATCATCCAACCTTTTTTCCAACTTACAATAGGTTTAGCACTTTGGACTTGGTCGACTGACAGAGCTTGAATTTGAGGGGGGAGACAGCTGACCGAGTCAGGGAGGCCACGGAAAAGGGAGTTTCCAGCACCGAACTTACAATAACAACCACAGTGGGCCACCCCATGGTGAGGTCCAGAATTTTATCAGCGAGCCTCACGCAAACACAGCCGGGAGTGAGAGAGAAACACCACATGAACCAGGGGATGGTTCAGTTAGTGATACGCCCCCAATGAAACTAGATGACTTTAGCACTCCAACATCGTCTACCCAGAACCATGAACAGCCCATCCTAAACATATTATCTTGGAATGTGGCCCATTTGGGGAATAAAATAAATTGTCCGGACTGGAGTTCATTCATTGAAGGAAGGGACATTTGTAGGTTTCAAGAAACCTGGGCGAGAGAGGAGGTCTCTCGCTCAGGTTTTGCGTCTTATTCTGTCCCCGCTAAGTGGGGGGGTAGAGGGCGCCCTTCTGGCGGGCTTGCGACCTGGGTGGCGGTGGATTTGGGATGCACGGTAACCGTGCTTTCACTGGGCATGGATGACATTCTGGCCCTCCTCCTGGAGTGGTCGGACTCAAGAAGGCTAGTGGTGGTTAATGTCTACTCCAGAGCAGTGGGAATCTCACAGGAGTCGCCTACTATAGACGACCTTTCGGCCATCCTCAGTGATATCACACAGGGCATTCCCCTTGTGATTGGAGGGGACCTAAATTGCCACTTCGAACCCTTATCGGGCTTAGCGGATGGTTTCTCACAGGAGGAGGATGTACTCTGGTCCGTACCTCCAACGGCAGCACCTGCACCTAGAGCATGGACCCCGCTGACTATCCAAATCACTGGCCTAACTCTCAAACATGGTGTGCGAGCCTGTAATGGACGCATTAATTCTGACATCCCTACCAAATGCACCTATAATAGAAAAGGGAGGGAGTCGAGACTAGATTACATCCTAGTCCCAATATCGTTGTGGTCCCATATTTACGACTTCCGTGTTGCACCTAGGGAGGATAGCGACCACAACGCATTGGAACTGGAATACGCCCTCCCAGGCATTGATGAGAGAGGACTTACGAAGGACGTCCCTGGTAATGGGCTAGTGTTAGCAAACAATAGAAGGAGAGTCAGGTGGGAAAGGCTTGCCTCCAACCCAGAGAAAGTTTCAGGGCTCTATGCCCGGCTTATACCCACACTGGAAAAGGTTTTAAAACTAGTAGAGCAGCCCAATTTGCCCGATTTCAATGTGCAGCTCTGGCAGGTGCACAAGAATATGATTAAGTCTGTGGAGGATGTTTTTTCCACAACAATGAAGAGCGGGGTTGGTCATCATACCCATTCTAAGTGGTATAATGCTGCTTGCCGCAAGGCCAAATCCGACCTGCTGATTTCAATCAAAGAAGGCAGAGATAGATCTGTGATCAGGGCTAGAATAAAGGTTTACAAGTCCCTGATTTCGCATGCCAAAAGGGAATGGGAGCAACAGAAATGGGAAAATTTATCAACTTCATTAACATGTAGGGACTCGCGTAAATTTTGGCGCATTGTAAATACGGGGTCTGAGGAGTTAGCCACGGCTATTGAACCTAACATCTCGGCCAAGGCTTGGCAAGATCACTTCCAGTCGCTCTATGGGCTTGATGATTGTGCCCTCAAGGAACCATTACCAATTATTAGTACATCATCAGAGGGGGACCCTTATACTGAAAGGGAGGTACGCAAAGCCATTTCAGGGCTGACCTCTGGCAAAGCCCCTGGCTTGGACGGTTTACCGGGGGACCTATTCAAACAGGAGCCCGATGTCTGGGTCCCTTACTTAAGAACGTTATTCAACGCCGTCTTAGGGGGCATGGATGTACCAGGCACCTGGCTGGGTGCAGAAATAGTCCCTATCTATAAGAAGGGGTCGCCTCTGCTCCCAGCAAACTATAGGCCTATCAGCCTCATCGACGTAACCCAGAAAATTTTTGGTAGGCTAATACTCGATCGCCTCCAAAACGGGATAGAGGAATACGCCATCTTAAGTCCCTATCAGGCTGGGTTAAGAAAAGGGGTTTCAACAACTGATCAGATCTTCCGTCTGAACCTCCTGTTCTGGAAGACTGTGACACTCGAGGGCGGCAGCCTGTACACGGTCTTCGTGGACTTGCGTGCCGCCTTCGATCTTGTCCCGAGAGATAGACTGTGGAACGTCCTGGCGGAGCTAGGGATCCCGGGGGATATTCTGTTAATTCTGATGAGGTTGCACTAGGGGAATTATGCCCGGGTCAGATGTGGCAGAAGAGGGGCACTTTCAGACAGTTTCTCAGTTGGCAGGGGGGTGAGGCAGGGTTGTGTGCTTGCACCGACCCTGTTCTGCCTCTTTGTCAATGGGGTTATTGACCATCTGAATAGGCTGGTCGATATTGACGCTCCCAAGCTCAATGGCAGCAGGGTCCCCGCGAATATGTTTGCGGACGACACCCTGCTGCTATCTAAATCTCCCATGGGCATACAACGGGTCTTGGACGGGTTCTCGACCTTTTGTGTGGAGTGAGGGCTGGAGATCAATGCCATGAAAACAAAATTTATGATCTTCAGCCCTCCTCCCACAACTCGTCCATGCCCTACCCTAGGGTCGTTGAGATTAGAGAGGGTGCTCACCTTTGAATATCTGGGCCTAACCATTAACTAAAATCTTACCTGGGATTCTCATTGCACCAGGGCCACCATGAAATTAACACAACTAACGGGTGGGATCTGTAGGTTGGCAAGCGGGTCTACTCTTAAACCATTTGGTCCCCTTATCCACATTTACAAAATGCAGGCAAGAGGGGCCGTTACTTACGGCGGAGAATTGTGGGGCCATGCTACTGCCAAGAAACTCCAGATCATTGAGAACTATTTTATAAGGCAGTTGGCAGCTTTACCATCTGGCACCCCCCTCCTTCCGCTGAGACTAGACCTGGGTCTTAGACCTATTACTGAAGAATTGGGTCTGAAACCCTTAACCTATTGGCGCAGAATCTGGAGCTCACCTGACTTATCGAGCTATAGGAATGAGCTCACAGAGATCCTACCCCTACCAAACGCCCCCCAGATACCATGGCTGAGTTACATCAGGTTAACATGTGAATCTCTAGGAAGGCCTGAATTATGGCAGGACCTGTGTAACGCTTGTGCCAGGACCCCATGGAAACTCCTTTCGAGAGAGTATTATGAGCGAAAGTTACGTGTCTCGATTGAGAGTACACGTGAAGGGTCACTAACCAACCTGTTCACCATGTCTAAGGACCTATATTTCCCCGAGCCGGTCCTCGATGGAATTAGTCCTGTCCTGACAAGGAAACTTTTTATGCAGTGGCGTTATGGCACACTGCCTCTTGGGGCCTTCACGGATCGCTGGGACAGGTCCAAGCCTCCCACACAGTGCCCAGCTTGTCGACATCCTTGCGAGAATGATCTTCACATTTTGTTTTTTTGCAAAGCCTATCAAAGCCCAAGAAAATATTGGCTTGTCCCACTCTTGAAAAACCTTGGGTTCAGATTATATCTTCCCGCCTACAGAATACTAAAGACTGACCTATCCCCCCCTATTGTGTTTGCTGTCACGAAGTTTTTAACAGTTGTCTGGCACATTCGTAACCGCTGTATCAAGTTAAATACGGTTAAAAGCATTGCTTGATATTTTTTAACTGTTACATTCTCTAATTGTCCATTTTATAATACTCCTTTGAATGTTTATTAACTGTTAACTTTTATGGTTCCTTTATTTTTTTAAATTACAATCTGATTTCTTCTTTTTAACTGTTTTAAACTTTTGTTGTAACCTGTTATGATCCATAGTGATCGAAATAAAGATTGTAAAAAAAAAAATAATAACATCCTGTCATGGGGCAGTAGCAGGTCATCAGTGGATACTTTGGTGTCCTTCAGGGATACTGATGATGGTTAGATTTGCATTGTAAGTTATCTGAACATTGGCAGAATGTTTCTGCAAAGAGTATCAGTACACTTCCTCTCAGCTATGGAGTGATGCCAGTGCAACTCAGTTTCATGTGAGGTACCTGACACATGTTGTGTGTGTCTAAGTCTAGAACTTGGACTTCATGAAGTCATGTGTAACATATCTCTTGAAGCTGGTTGCAGTTTATGACTGTATCTGAGGATAATACCTGTGTAAAACATGAGGACTGCCAAAGTGTGAAGACTCCCAATTGTGTTGCTAATGTTTTTGGATTGGAGAAGTAGTTGCTATCAAAATGTAAAACTGACTTTAGTTTTTATTTTCTCAATCAGTGGATGCATTACAAACATTGCATTGTAAAAGTCATACTTTAGTTTTCATTATTCTCCATATTTTTGTTTTGGAATGTGTACTAATTTTGCGTCTTCTCTGCATGCTTTCTATGTGATCAAGTGTTTGTACACATTGTTTTCGTATCCTCCCTTGCTGGGCTTTTGGTTTTAAAACAAATTTGAACTGAAAAGTAAATGTAACAAACCACCTTAGATGCAGTAGTGCATACCGAGAAGATAGTAATTCTGAATGATGTTGAAAAGTATTGTGTGTATCTAACAAAAGTGTGTAACCATTTTGTATTTTCACACTTAGGGCCCAATTCTATTATGGGTTGGAAAGCTTCCCGACCGAATTGGTTTGGAAATGGTTTCCGACCCACTCGGAACGGGAGAGTCCAACCCACGGAGTATGATGCATCCGAATGCTTCCCGATACGATCTGGTTGGACTCCCATTGACATCAATGGGAGCATATGTTCCTAACTGAATCATAATTGGGCCCTCGGTTGGGAAGACACGTTCCCGATCCGATTTGGAAGGAGCATATGCTGTTAGGAGGCCTTCCTAACCGCATCAGAATCAGTCCTGGCTCTAAGGGCCTGATTCTGATGCGGTCAGAAAGGACTCCTGATGACATTTGCTCCTTGCAAATCAGAACGGGAACGTGCCTTCCCGACCCAGGATCCAATTATGATTCGGTTAGGAACATATGCTCCCATTGAAGTCAATGAGAGTCCAACCAAATCGTATCTGGAAGCATCCGGATGCATCGTACTCCGTCGGTCGGACTCTCCCAATCTGAGTGGGTCAGAAACAATTTCCAAACCGATTCGATCTGGAAGCTTTCCAACCCGCATCAGAATCAGGCCCTTAATATGTATGTTTATGTAACACATCAATGTAAAATTGTACTAATTTTATGTGAAGGACATAGCAAGTGATATTTTTGTTAATTTTTTTACTAACCTGTAAAATATAACACAGAATCACATTTCATATTCTCAGAAAATGAGTTAGCTTGTATGTTGGTTGAGAAATTAAAGCTGAGCCAGCAATTGCTTAGAATCCTGTTCCATACAACAGCCCATTAGTGAACTGAAAATGTGTGGACATAAGGTGGATAAGGTGAATAGTCTGGGTTATCTCGTTAGGACATCCCTTTTTGTATCTCTTTGGGGTGGCTTTGTGGATGTTGTCCTCAATCTGGCCAGATAAACAACCCCTCACTTTTTTGTCAATCAGCTCTTCATTGGGTTTTCAGATATTGATACAAAAATCTCAGTCAATACTGCAATGTCTGCTTACAATCATGTTCATACAGTTCACACAGCAGATAAATTAATACATTGTGGAGCAGCCCACGTGGGGTGCTCCTATTAACATTTTACAACAACACTATGAATATCCAATATATGATAGTGTTATGTCAGTTAAACAGGGAAAGTATCGATGAACATCCTTCCCAACTTACAGTCACCACAAAGGCATTAATGTGAAAGAAGACTGTGTAGCGCCCTTGGAAGGGCCCAGGTATGTACAAAAAGGAGCTGTAGCGTGACAGCACAACCAATCATGATAAATACTCTAAAACCTGTCCGTGTATGGAAAGCATCTAGTGTGGCAGCGTTGGATAGCGATGGATTAGAATGGGGATGAGGCGAAGGTGGATGGGAGATCAAGAATTCCCTTGCTGTTGAGCTGCTGGGAGGGGAATACAACAATGTCAGAGGCAAACAACCTCTGCATCACTCAGCAGAAGTAAAAATGAAGGAACAGTGTGTTTGGCGGCCAACTCATGATGTTGCAGGGACGGCACAGATGGAAACATGATTGTACTGCAACCAAACTCACCCGCAAGGCCAAATAATGTCTGTGAACACCCACTAAGGTTTCAGGGGGTTGCTTATCTGTCTTGACCATTAATGTATCAATATAGGCGCCCCAGGCATCTAGTGGGGGTGCCACCCGCCGCAGCTCAGGCAGCAATGTCCATGCCACTATCTCAGCCATCGCCCATTGAAGAAGTTCTTTCAACCAAAGTGTCAGGAGTGGCTCTAAAGAGAACTCCCAGGTCATGGCTATACCGCGCTTCAGGAAAACGAACCTGAGAGCGTATCTATTGTTGTGCATTCGCATAGTCGACCTGCATACCCATCACCCTTCTGTAGGTTGGGGGAGAGAGAGACATCATGGCATAGCCTGTTAGGGTCTACAACAGTCCACCTACAGTGCTGGACCGTAACTCGTATACCACTCAGTGACAACAAATCGTAGCTTATGGTTGATACCACGCAGGGCCTTGGGGCCATCCACTTTACCTCAAGGGCCCATTGAAACACCACACTCCAGCTTCCCCTAGGCCACCTTGACACATACATTCTGAGGGCAGCCATGAAATGGAGTGCACTCTTTGTGGCATGCAGCATACAGCATGTCTGGCATCGTCAGCACTGTGCTCCGTTGCCAGAACCCCAGGAAGGAATAGTGAAACTTCTTGCCCTATGCTGAAGGCCCAATTTATCAGCTGCAGTGGTTCTATTAAATGGCAGGAGAGGACTTCACTAATTTATTAAACCCAAGTTTAGGCTTGAAACATGGGGGCCTAGTTACAAAAGCATTTTGGAGTATGTAAACTAGAACTCCTGTAGTACTCTTTTATGTACTCTTATGTGCCTTTGTGATTAGACCACGAACGTTCCTTTGAACGAGAATATTCAGGGGCTATTCATAGACAGTAGAAATAGAAAGCACTATGCCCACTTTGCACAAGTACTGTAAAAGTATGTAAAAGAGTATTCCTGTAGCACTACTGACCGTATTATTAAATGGTTTGGGGGATTTGCCCCATGGGGTGCTGTCAGTAAAGATCTATATCACAATGCTGCATTCCTTCTGTCTCACCTGGACATCTTCTCCATACGCCCTGAACCTTACCACACATTGGCCCACTTGTACTGCCAGTTTTTTTTAAATCAAAAGTAAGTTACCAACATTTGTTAAAAAAAAAATCCGAGACATTTTGCAGCACAGGGCTGCTGCAGATAGAACTTTCTTGTTTGCGTACCTGTGTGTAATAAAGAGGAACAGTTTCTGCAACAATATTACCCAGGACAGTCCTAAATTAGCCAGGAGGACTGTGCCTGTTAAAAAGGGACCGTTGGCGCCTATGAAGTATGTATCAGAGCCTGAAACCGACACCTGCCGTCGCCTCAGGACAAGCGTCGCCTTTCACCATGGGACACACGCAGACTGAAATTGTGTCTCGGGAACACTGGGCGGGGCGTCCTCTGGCTCGCGGCGCCCTGGGAGCTGCAGCGCGTGCTGTCCTTTGATCACGAGGCTGTGCTTGGAAACCTTTAACTGATCCGCCCTCATCTTCTTACTGCAATATTTTCGGTGTCATGGCGAGGTCGACTCGGCTGGCATTAGAAGTACCAGTCATACGGGGATACGAAACCCTGTTTTCCCTAAAATGACACCACTGTGCGTGTTCTATACATTTCTTTTTAGTTACGCTCAGGCGGATTCCGTTTTGTTGAGACGACTCCTTTCCCTTTCCTTTACTCAGGATTTCTTGCCGGACCTTTAATCATTTCCAATGTGATGAATACAACGCCAACGCCGGCAACACGCCGGAGCAGTGGAAAATGGTCACAGTGGATGAAGAGTAGTAACTGTCGGGACAGAGATTAGTGTAGAGAGAAAAAAAGCTACTCTGAACAATTATTGGGAGTTAAAGGAAGAGACCTATTTGATGTATTGCAATAATAGAAAAGGAAGAGGAGGAAGACTCGAATAAGTACATAGAAGCTAGAAAAATTGTGGGAACACATCTTGGTGCCGCAGCGAGCATCGTAAAAAAGGCCCAATGTTTACAATCAGTGTCAAACACTGAGGCAAGCGCTGCAGCTGTGAGAATCTTAGGGTCAACTGGCACATTTAGTGACGATGACAAAATGATCAGCTTCGAATGTTTACCAGTTGTACTAAAGTAACTAACCAGTAATTCAGCTTAAGCAATCTGACTTAGGAGAAGGTTCCTAGCTATAATTAAAAGCGTGGCGCATTCTACAAGATGAAACCTGCTTATAAGTTTCATTTGAAAAGAAGCAACGGCCAACCTGAGATCTAGGACTATTGTGTAGTGAAAGTGCTTCTTCATTGATTTTCAAGTTTGGGAGTGCGTGTGGTTGTGTGCATGGAGTGGAGTGAGTGATTCGAGATTGTGTCACGGTCAGTTGGATGGATGAGTGAATGGATGGTTGAATAAATCAATGAGGGTCAATTCATGGGTAATTCATGAATAAAGGTGTGGATTGGGTGGATTTCCGGATCAATAGATGGGTGCGTGTATGAATAGATGGGTTGATGCCGACAATATATATAAATCCTGCAAGCTGAGATCTTAACACGCTCAGCCCCAGCGGGACCCTTGGACAATATCACAGCTCCACTGCATCTTGCTGCAGAAGCCACCTGCATACGTCCCACCTCTGCCCCGGAGCCCAGACCACCCTATGCTCGCACCAATACCACCCTCCAACCTTTTCTTTCGTAGAGCCCCCCCACCCCCATCGCATGCACCCAAATGACCCTCTTGGCTGAAGGTGAGCTCCCTTCCCTCTACAATGTACAGCATGAACATTATTGGTTCTAGGTAATTGATAATACTTGTAATAAACGCCCAACTCAGTGATTTTCATGTCGGCCTCCCCAGGTGGTTAAAATGCTGAGTCAGTTCTATCTGAATTCGTACCTGTGACTAGCTCGTTCTGCAGCTAGTATTTTACCACACACAGATAACGTACTCAAACTGAAAACTATAATCACAAAGCATGTCAAGTACTGTTAGCCCCCTTCATGGGATTGGAACCTGTGATTAAGGGGCTACACACCAAAGCTCTGCATCATGTGTGTTAACCCTCTGCGCCGCTCTTCTCACATTGGAACCTGTGATCTGCA